>NW_013565019.1:0-4821 GCF_000499605.1 Eimeria maxima | reverse complement strand
GAGGTTATGTGAATTAGAATAGAATCGGTACATTTAGGAGCAGAGTTAGACCGAAAGAGCCGGACCTCCAACTGCGGTCCGACCGACGCACCCAGTGCCGGGATGAACGGCAGGGTGTAACCCGCACCCGGCGGGACGAACAGACATTCACTGAAGGTGTCTTGGAACGATCCTTCCTTCGGACGTTCCGTAATTTAGGGATTTTCCATGGGAATAACTGAGATTTAAGGGATTCAGACACTCAATTTATAGATCTAGCTCATACAGGGGCCTACAGGCCTATAGAGGTGACTACGTAGCCACGGTAGGCGGCCACCGTGTGTTACACTGGTGCTGCTGCTGCCCATTTCCTGATTGCAGGCGACTATTTCCCTAAATTACTGTGCCCTATCTCCGTAATACTCTTTTTACTGTCCTATTCTGCTAGAAGACAAAATACTAATCCCTTAGGTCTAGAAATATCCAACCCTGGTCTCAGCATGGTGCAACTGGAAAACATGTTGTGCATTGTAGTGCTCCAGCACTACAATTACACTCGCCGACAGCCACTCCACCACTCGGGTACCACGTAGGCTCCTTTAGAGGTCTAATTGGATAAGTGATAAAATTTCTACTATATAGTTGTATTATGACTATAATTACGACCTTGATGGGGGTTTAGGTCAGGCGCCTGACCGTTCCGCCACCATTTATATCCACCCCGCCGCCATCTTGTATCTAGTGCACTACACTACAATAGGTCCTTGGGTAGAGTATTGCTGGTAGAAGTCTGTCAGTGGTGAAGGGATTGCTAAATGTTAGAAATTTGGATAAAATGTTAAGAGGGAGGAGTCGGTACTACCACTGTTGAGGAGTCAGGGTACCTAGGGAGGTGTAGCTCGGGTGGTCCCGTTGTAACGCACGGCGGCCGTCTGCCGGGGCAACGTATCACTCCCTAATAGGACCTATATGGTGCTATATCTACAAAATGAGCATCTAAATACCTTAACTCTCAGTTATTCCCAGGGAATATCCCTAATTTACGGAACTTCCGAAGGAAGTATGGACCCAAATCGCCTTCCATCATGGGTGTCTGTTCGTCCCCGCCAGGTGCAGGCTACACCCCCTGCCGTTTATCCCGGCACCGGGTGCTACGGCCGGACCGCAGACATGGCCCGACTCTTTCGGACTAACTATGCTCCTGAATGTTCCAATTTCACTCTAATTAATAATTCCTTTATCCCTAATCGAATACACAGAGCCATACATGACCTAGCTATACCATGCCTTCCATGCGCCTGCGCGCATAGCTCTGCGGCTGGGTGCCGCTGCTCAGCCCCAACACCTAATAAACTGCTACACCTCTAATATGCTCCTATACCTACTAATACTATTGAATTCCATCTATAGTTAAACCTAGGTAACCTCAGATCTCTAATTGGCTGCTGTGCTCACTATCTCACTCTGTGTACCGCAACTGTGGACCATGTAGTGCCTGTGCACTACACCCGTAGGTTAGCTAATGACAGTGGTATTACGGGTGCGGAGTAAGCATTACCATATTTGGGAATTAGGGCTTTTAGTAGCTTGATATTCAGGAAAAGGGATTGTGCGTTATATAGGGAAGGGCCATCGTGAATCTATGTAGAGAAAGTACTATATTGCCTACATGGGAACGGACCCGCTGTGCAGGGAGGACGGCGTCAGCCCTGCTTTGGGAAAAGCTGTTCTTAGGGAAGCCTTGTTTTCTCTCGGCTTGGTTTCTCCCCCTTAGTTTTTTGAAATAGTGGCTAAAACCAGGGTGGCCGTATGACTCGAGCTTGTGTGGGAACTCTTTTTAATGACTGAACGGGCAATTGGACCCAGGCAGCAAGTGATTCCTCGATAGCTAGGAGTAGAACACGTGGTTCGGCTAGAAGTAGTGCGGACCGCCGACGAGGGCGTTACAGCCTGGCCTGTGCAGCGGGTCGATCCACAGTTTCCTTTAGACCGACTACCACTACTAATTTCGCATACTGTAACCGTATATAATTGCCTATAGATTCCCTTGCTCCCTAGTCCTGTAGTGCTTATGCTCATGGCAGTGCGGGCTGGCGGTGTCGCCCATCGCCCATATTCCATTTAACTAGTTCACTAATTTCCGGCCCCATATCCCAGTAATACTCACTCTACTGTCTTACGTTTCTAAAATACAATATTCCTTATCCACAGCGTCTAACAATATCTATCCCCTGACTCAGTATAGGGCTACTGAAGCTTTCATCTGTGGCGCGTTGTAGTGCCCCGGCACTACACGTGCACAAGAATTTGTGCGAACAGCAAACAGATAGGAATCCACCCCGCAATATGAAGTACATAATAGCGGTTAGTTGCTTGTGAGGTAAATTAACCGCTAGCCGATGCTTGCTTAACCGCTAGCCGTTGCTTGTGAGGAAAATAGTAGCATAACACGTTGCTGCCGGTATCAGCGTACCAATACAGCAGATACAGCAAAAAATGGCTCGCTCCATGGCAGCGTGCATACAGTTAACATCGCGCGCAAAGTGCACCACTTTCGAATTGCAAACATGGGGCTACACGACGATGTAGGTGCTCTCGTAGAAGCTCAAGGTACTTACAGCAGATCCTTCAAGACGGAACGTCAGCTGCTGCTTCACAGCGTTCCTGAATCTGGTAGCCGAAAAGGCCGCTTTTACATGCCGAGCGATCCACTCCACACATAGAATACAGTGCAGTAAGATGACGCATTTTGTACACCGAAGCTAATGGTGAATCTGCCCCCGGCCTACGAACACGATAACTACATGCTCTAGACGACGGCATTCCTCTACCTTGCTCACATGTCCACGGAACAGTTTTTGTTCAATTGCCTTGCAGCCTTTGCTGGCGCGCGTATGAAATTCATGCAGCGCCATGCATTCGGGCGTATCATGATACATACACGACAGCCCAGGCTGTTTACATCGCCAACAGTAAGCTGAGAGCCAGACTCCCTCGCCAAGAGGTACCTAAAACGTAAACTTTTAAACCATAGACGCTTAGCTGTAAAACCCTAAGCCTTAAACCCTAAACCCTAGGCACTAAAACGCTACCTCCTAAACCCTTAATCCTTAACCTAAAGCTTGAAAACCTAAAATGCCGTTTCAGCGGTAAATGACGAATGTGTTCTGTCCGGAAAAGAATTAATGCACAAAAAAGTCGGCTCAGTTTGGGTGGCACGGTGAGCATCAGGCTTGACACAAGTGTGCAGTGTCAAATAAGAGCCAACGTCTGCATGATTCCGGGCCGCATGGTTCCGAGTGACCCCACCATTCAAACGGGTGACGACCAGCGTTGGTGGTCCTGTATGCGGTGGGCAAGTGTGAAGACTTTGTGGGTCGTAGAAACTCTACCCATGTGGGTCGTAGAAACTCTACCCATACTCACTTGCTCAACGCATCGGTTAGAACCCCAAGGACAGTCACCGTCACAACTTCATTCGGTGCACTACGAAAGCTGCAGCTGAAGTGCCCTTTGTCTTATTAAACACTCAATGCTGCTACACAAATCAAACGCCCTCACTAGTCAGGCAACGGGAGACTAGCCTAGACCAGACGCCGAACGCTTATATACCATCAATTCACGTGAAGCGGTGTAAATCATGTGTTTTGTGAATTGTGGCGCTGCTTGTTTCGCGGTAAAGGCGCCAGCAGGAAATCGTCACGGAATCTAATACTGCAACCTGTTGGTGGCCAAAGGTAAACAAACAAGCTACATAGAAAGGAAGACTAAGATAGGTCGGATGCACTTCAGCGATTTCCGCCAATAGATACATGCGGATATTAGCATGCCCCATAACTGTTGTTCCGTAAGCCACAAGTCCCGCTTCCAATCGCTAAACACTGACCGTATGTATCCAACCACGTGACACAGTTCCTTAAAGTACATGCAATACAATTCCCGCTGCCATACACTAAACACTGACCGTATGTATCCAACCACGTGACACAGTTCCTTAAAGTACATGCAATACAATTTCAGCAAAGCAGTGCCTCAAAAAGCGGTCTCGTGTACAATCCCGCTTTCTGTCTTCGTTCTACTCGGCGTCCTGGCTCCTTTCTGATTTTTCTCACGACCGTTGATTGAGAGACGACATGCGACGGCCTTTCTGGGCGCCATTTAAGCAAACGCCAGAACAACAAATTTGGAGAGGGCATACAAGAATGCTACACTTTGCTGATAGGTTGTCTGTGGGTGCGGAGGCCTGTTGCAGTGCACAAAACCGTCAGTTGTCAGTTGGTTTTGTGTACTGCAACAGGCCTCAGCGCCCACAGACAACCTATCAGCAAAGTGTAGCATTATTGTATGCCCTCTCCACTGACGTCATATCACAGTTGTCAACGCTCCAATGCATTCCTCAGTAGACCTGCAACTGCATCTCTACACTAACAACGGCAATACAACTAAGGTTGCTACTTGCTACCAGCCTGAGGCAGAAAGCACAGTCAATCACCTTTACAGGGCTTATTGGAAGATCCTCACAACGATCGACTCTAGATGACACTTGAGGGATATTACATAAGTTCAGCTTTGTGAAAGGGATACCGTAAGTCACTTCAGCTTCGATTTTGCTCTGTTAGAAGCCAATCAATAGCTACGCAATCCCACAGCAATCCATCCCCACTGCAAACACTGCTAAACGCTTATAATGACCCTGTGAATCGGGCCATCGACCCCACCAACCTCCAATATTCTTATCCGATCTTCCCAAACACAGCCGCCCTCGATAAATGCCACACGATCCTCCAACCCTTCAGTGCGCATGCACGATACACGCCACTGACTATTATCCTGTCATATCAG
>NW_013565018.1:0-3934 GCF_000499605.1 Eimeria maxima | reverse complement strand
TATATATATATATATATATATATATATATATATATATATATACGTTTATATACGTATATCTCTATATACATGTATATAAAAGGGACAGTAAGGGGACACCAGTATATGTATAGGTATATAAATATATATGTATAGGTATATGTATATGTATATATAAATATATATAAATGTGTCTCCTTACTCAGAGAAGATAGCAACAGTCATAACAAGGAAGTGTAGGGAAGCAAGAGACAGTACGGAGACACCCCATCCTCCTATCTTTTGTATAGATTGCCAAGAATAATCAAAAAATAAATCAGGTAAATACCAATTGTCTCTTAATGCTAGAGGATCTGCATCTATTGCCTGCATGCACATATACATATATGCATGCATACATGCATGCATGCATGCATTCATGCATGCATATATATATGTAATTATTATTTATTTATTATTTATTATTGTCTATTTATTATTTATTATTAGTATTAAGGACGGTGTATAAGGAGACTCTGAGGAGACAGATGGTGTTAAGGGAGAGATAAAAGGAGACAAAAGGAGACAGAAGGAGACAGGAGGAGACAGAAGGAGACAAAAGGAGACAGGAAGGTACTTACACCTAGGGCTTGGCTATTACAGAGATAAACAAGAATAAGAAGAAGAGGGAAACTATATCCAATAGCTAATTGGAGACAAAGGAGACAGTAGGAGACAAAAGGAGACAGGAGGAGACAAAAGGAGACAGGAGGAGACAGAAGGAGACAGAAGGAGACAGGAGGAGACAAAAGGAGACAGTAGGGGACTTACAGCTAGGGCCTGACTATTACGGAGATAAACAAGAATAAGAAGAAGAGGGAAACTATATCCAATAGCTAATTGGAGACAAAGGAGACAAAAGACGAAGAAATTAGGGAGAATAATAAATTCAAATGTTCTTCTTATATTAATAAAAGAAGGAAAAAAATAAAAAAATAATTTATCCAGCCCCAATTTATTATAATTATTATTATATCCTATACTTGCATGCATGCGTGTATATATTTTTTTTATTATTTTCTCTACTTTGTTTGCTAATACATTATTATAACATAAGCCGCTATTTAATAGTATTATATCTGGCGAAGAAGTCCACCAATCTGCATCCTCTATTAGTTCAATATTCTCTATTATACGGACAGAACGGGATACAGACCTGTATATACACCCCAAAACCCTAAACCCTAAACCCTAAACCCTAAACCCTAAACCCTAAAATTTTAGTATTTAATCATTAACACTATTAAACACCCAATTTATAACACCAACACAATAAACACTAAATAATAAATAATAAACAATAAACACTAAATAATAAACACTAAACCCTAAACCCTAAACCCTAAACCCTAAACAATTAAATCTTATTAACCCCGCATATCCCCTTCTTCTTGTCCCCCCCTCTCTCCCCACCCCTGCAGTAAATAAATAAATAAATAAATAAATAAATAAATAAATAAATAAGACTTACTTATAGACAACAACTTGTTTATCTTGTATATGTTGTATATAATTATAATAATTATAATTATCTTGCTCATTAGTAGATAATAATACAAGTCTAGATTGTGTACTTATTATACATTGTCCTGGGCAATGTACTGCCTCTGCCTTATTATTTATTGTCTCTATTGTATACGAATTACGTAAATCTACACATACTTTTAGCATACATTCTTGTATTGAATACCCAAATTCAGATAATTTAGATTCAGACATATGCTGCATCCATACACACCCAAACCCTAAACCCTAAACCCTAAACCCTAAACCCTAAACCCTAAACCCTAAATTGTAAATTGGAAATTGGAAATTGGAGGAAACCGTTGAGACAGGAGACAGATGAGAGTTGGGACAGTCAATAGGAAACACTAATCCCTTAACCCCTGATAGTAAACCCTATCCTCTCTAAACCCTCGTGTGTAAACCCTAAACCCTAAACCCTAAACCCTAAACCCTAATTAGTGTTATTATGATTATTTTTTTTTTACCTCCATCTCCAATCCATGAGTTCTACAGAAAGAAGCATAACGTAATTCTAATTCACATAGAGGAGTAGGCTTAACAATATAAAAGGCATTAGATTGGCATACAGCATCTGCTGCTGATACGCTGCTGCTGCTGCTGCTGCTGCTGCTGCTGCAGCCTATCTCTGAATCAAACATCCCTAGGAATACTAATTGACAGGCCTCTCCCTTCTGAAGAGACACACAAACAAAGGGGAAAAAGAAAGGGAAGAAGAAGATAAATATAAACATGCAGCCCCAATTAACAATATATGCATGCATGAGTGCATGCAACAAACGCATGCAAAGGAGAACACAACTGGAGAAATTCCATGCACAATAATGCATGCATGCAGAAACTGTCTAATAATACTGCCTCATAATGCATACAACACAACCCATGCATGCATGCATGCAAATATGGATGGATGCATGCAAATATGCATGGAAGTATGCATGCATGCATGCATGCATGTATAACTTACCCTGAATCTTGTATCAACATGCCATGCAAAACTTCCTGTATTAGGTATAGGTTTACTCCAATGTAGAGGGAAGATGAATTGTTCATTATGATGATAAAAAAGCCCCAAAAATACATGCTCTGGTCTATTAGGGGATTCAGGCCATATCCATTGTACAAATAGATCAGACCCTTGGAGGACGGGCCTCCCTGGACTGTCTCTAACGAAACGAGGAGACAGGAAGGAAGAAGAGGAGACAGAAGGGGTACCCGATACTGCCACACTCCTACGTCCATCACCGTAACCAACGGAGACACGGGGAGTACGTAAGGAGACAGGCGAAGAGGAGACACCCTCACCACCACCACCACCACTTAATAAAGGGACTGCAGATACGCATACACACAATATACACAAAAACGGAGACAAGATACAATTATCCATGCATGCATGCAAACGAGAGATACAGACACAAGACACTATAATGCATGCAAGACTGCATGCATGCACGACTGCATGCATGCAAGCAGCAGCAGTCCCCTTACTTTGTAGGGAGTCTGCGTCAATAGGTGTAATGACACTCCGTCTGCTCCTGAATGCAGATCTGCCGCCGCTTGGTGCTCTCGCTGAGTCTGCTGCTGCTGCTGCTGCTGCAGCAGCAGCAGAAGACATAGGAGACCCTCCGTCTCCAAGCCCCAATTGAGAAACTATATCCTGTGATGTCCCCTCTACTCTCGCGAATCGTGTACGTCTAGAGGGAGCGGCTTCTGCAGCAGCAAAAGCCCCAAAATGCATGCAACATATTATAGCAAGTGTCTCCTTTTCTTATATATATATTAAGTGTCTCCTTTTGTGTTATATAGACTAACATCCCTGTATTCCCTTGCTGCATAGCAAAAGAAAAAAGTGTCTCCTTTCTTTCCTTTAAATAATAAAAATGTGTCTCCTTGTGTCTCCTTTTGTCTCCTTATGTCTCCTTGTGTCTCCTTTTGTCTCCTTGTGTCTCCTTACCATGCATAGGTTCTTCTCTTATACGAGCAGCAGATCTTGCTGCTAATGCTGCACCCATAGGTTGGAAGTCTGTCTTCTTACGTGCTCGTCTCCTCTGAAAAAGAGACGCTTCTTGCTCCTCATCCTTCTCTACATGTCTATAGGCAGCAGCAACAGCAACAGCAGCAGCAGCAGCAGCAGCAGCAGCAGCATGCAGCATGCAAATAAGGTGCTACAGTACTTGATGCTACAGAGGGAAAAGAAGAGCAAAAGGAGACACATCCATGACATCAAAAGGAGACAAAATAATCCCAATCTCCTGTCTCTCCCTCTTTCCCTGTGTATATAGATACAGAGACAAAGGGAAAAAAGGGAGACAGGGTATAAACCCAATAATAAATATAAATCCCTATTCTTTTTTTTTTTTTTTTTTTTTTTTTTTTTTTTTTTTTTTTA
>NW_013565017.1:0-4174 GCF_000499605.1 Eimeria maxima | reverse complement strand
TTCGAACCTACGCGGGCAGAACCCAACGCCTTAGCAGGGCGCCGCCTTAACCACTCGGCCACGTTGCCGAGATTTGTATTTTTATTGAATTTGTTTCGCGTCCATAGTAAGAAAATAATTATTCTTTTTTCTTTTTTTATTTATTTTTTTTGTTCCTCCTTTTCTTTACTCCTGTATAGGTAGCATAAACAAGTGCTGATTGTAATATAAAAAGGGAAACAGAAAAAGAATAAAAAGAGGGGGAAAGAAATAATACTACAAGAAGGACGTGAATAAAAGTAAATAAATTAAAATAATAAATTAATTAAAAAGATAATTAAATAACCGCAAAAAGTCGGCAACGTGGCCGAGTGGTTAAGGCGGCGCCCTGCTAAGGCGTTGGGTTCTGCCCGCGTAGGTTCGAATCCTGCCGTTGTCGTTTCTTTATTTATTATTAAATAATATTATTAATTTAATTATATGCATTCAAATATATTTATATATTTATATATATGTTATATTAAGAATAATATATAAAGATATGCCTCTCTATTAGATAAATGTAGCAACAACAATATAATGAATATACACCTAAAATATCAAGAAAGAAGGCAAAAAAAGAAAGTTCGCCCTTATGGCTAAATTGAATCCATCTTTGCATTCTTACATCTCTATTTATTCAAGCAACTATCTGCCTCCCATAAATGGGGGAGGGGGGCCCCCCATACCAGGCATGCCCATACCCATTGGGGGGCCACCCATAGGCATTCCCATGGGGGGCCTCATGGGAGGCGGGGGCCCACCCCCCATACGTGGGGGACCCATACCGCCCATGGGGGCCCCTGGGGGAGGGAAGCGGGGGGGTCCCCTTTCGTCGCCGTCAAAAGGAGCCCTAGGGGGGCCCCCACCACCCATATCCCTACGAGGTCTGCCACGGGGCTCTCGTATTTTCGTGCAGTTACCCATGTGGGTTGACATCACTTCACCAGGTGGTGTGTTGGCGACAATTTGAACTGTACGTACACCGCAGCACAGCAGAAGCAGCAGAAACAGCTAATCGCAGGAAATCGCAAACAAACAAGCAGCAGACAGACACCCTAGATAAACGCAGTACCACAGCAGCAACTGCAGCAGCAGAGGAACTTACTTGCACGCATTGCAACTGCATGGTCTATGAATGCTGGCGCCTGAAATGTACTCTCCCTAAGCAGATCTGTAGACGCAGCAGCACAACGCAGCACAGAAAGCACACCATAGTCTAACGCCTGCATTAGCAACAACAGCAGCAGCAGCGTCATCAAAAGCAACATCACTTGGGCAAGATAATTGCTTTTCCTTTGCATGGCATACAAACAGAAAAACATATCTCTGCATGCAAGCAAAAAAAAGTGCCTGCTTCTTGTGCAAACGCCATCAGAACAAAGTACGTTTATAGTATATGTGGGGGTCTTTCCTAAGAGCCCCTTGACAGTGGACTTTCCATAGACTTCTCGATGTATTTCACGGCTTGCATCCTTATCCACGTGCTGTAAAAGTAGAAAAAAGAAATGAAGGCAAAGAGTGCATGCAAGACAGGCGCTTCTCTATACGATCCACATCTTCCCTCCCCAGGAGCCCTGGCACCATGGGGAGGAAAGATCGGCATAAAGACCTATATGGAGTATTATTTAAACTTAAAAATGACATTTCATGGGAATTTCGAACGAATAGAAGGTGGTAGTTGAGGTGTCGACACACTTTGGAAGTATTCAACTTTCTGGTTGATGTGGCGACGGCCGCTTGCATGCTGACGCCTGCCCGCCGGGGAAGAGTGGGTGAGGTAAATGTCGCAATACTCGCAGTAGAACTTGGGCATTTTCAGAAAACAAGAGAAAATATCATGACAGAAGTGAAAAACAACCAAGAAGGGGCCGGAGGAGGCGTCGTGCAAACTCCCCTGGCCTGAAACGCCGCAGAGGCAAAGCGGCGATCTTAAGGTATTTTAGAAAACCTTTTGAACGAAAACACTTGCAAATACAAAACAGCAACACTAAAGTACAAAAACAGGAAAACTACAGCGTGATCGGGCAAGAAACCTCGACCGTTCAGAACAGAGCAGCCGCCTGTGGGACCCACAGAGGCGCCGGCATAACTTGGGCGCTTTAAGCGTCACTTAGGATTATTTTGCGCTTAATTTAATGTTCCGCTTTTTGTTCCCTCTTTTTCAACCAATGAAAAGCACAAGACCCACGAGGATACGAAAGCCCCGCGCACAGGCGGCGGCTGCCGCCGCATGCACTCGTCCTCGCAGTGCAACCGAGTTTGTTCAGACACTTAGTAGCTGCTGTTGCAGACACCTTCTTCTCTTGGCTTTTTAAATATTAAGAGCACCAACAAACTATATTATGGGAAGACGGGGCGCTAATAAGTAGCCATTTCCCCCCAGGGGGTTCTCCGCGCCTGCAGCAAAGGAAGGAGTGGATACGAGCTGCATAGCAGAGGACAAAGCTACACCCTCTACAGAAGGCAGCAGGAGCTCCCACCAGCAGCAGCTGGTGGTGGTGGTGCTTCTTCTGCCTTCGCACACACTGACACTGAAAAAGCTATTGTGTACCGTGCGTTGATGTATTGACAGGAGTTGAAGAAGCAGCATCAGCAGCACAAGCAGCAGATGCAGCAGATGCAGCTATGGCGTCTCCATGTAATCTGCGCTGCCTGGTGCCTCACTGGGAGGCGGTAACAACCTCCTTGGGGCGTATACCTGCATCGGCAGCAGCAGCACCAGCAGCAACATTGAAACGAGCAGCAGCAGCACCAGCAGCGTCTGGTATACGATATGTACATTCCATCTGCTGCAACAGTAGCAGTACGAGCTGCATCATCAGCAGGAGGGATTGGCTGTTGGTGTGTGAGCGTTATTCCTGCCACAGCAGCAGGAGCAACAGCAACAGCAGCGGCATCTTGCTCGTGAGGGGTCTGCGCAGCAGCCTCAGCAGCCTATCAAGCCCCAGCACGAGTAGCATCTGGCTGAGGAGTACCAGCAGCAGCAGCAGAAATGACAGCAGCAGCTGCTGCAGCGAGGCATTACGCCCCCGTGTCTGGAGCAGCATGAGCGGCAGCACTTGCATAAGCGACAGAAACAGCAGCAACAGCAGGAGCAGTAGCCCGACCGCAAGCAAAACCACCATGATCAGCAGAACCACTCCAATCATAATGAGCATCACCAGCAGCAGCAGCAGCAGCATCAACAGCAACAGCAACAGCAGCAGCAGCAGCAGCAGGAGTAGGGTATGGTATAATTTATTATTAATTCGTACCTATAGACGACCTATAAATTGGAAGAGAGTTCGTTTTCGTGCTCGTGTATCGTACTTCTTAAAAAAATCTCTTAAGCCAAAAAATCATTCCAGAGTACTCACTAGATTTAGACTCACCAGGTACAACTCCTGCTGCTCCTGCTGCTCCTGCTCCTGCTGCTGCTGCTCCTGCTAGTAATGCTGCTGCTGCTGCTAGTAATGCTGCTGCTGCTGCTAGTAATGCTGCTGCTCCGGGTGCTGATGTTTATTGGTTGTTAGGGTATCTCTGTGCACGCTTTTTTGTGCTTATTAGTTTTCTTAGTAGCTTAGTACATCATGCTGCTGCTGCTGCTGCTGCTGTTGTTGTTGCTGTTGCTGCTGTTGCTGCTGCAGGTTTGGGTGGGAGAGATTGCGTAGAGGCCGCAACGGAAAGAAATTTAATTTGGTGGGTAAAAGACAAAGACACGAATAAATAAAAATAAATAGGGACAAAGACACCAATAAATAAAAATAAATAGGGGCAAAGACACGAATAAATTAGAATAAATAGAGATAAAGACACGAATAAATAAAAATAAATAGAGATAAAGACAAGACACGAATAAAATAAATAATATAATATTGTGTCTTTATTTTGTTTTATTGTCTTTGCTGTTGGCTGTCTTTGCAGCCTTCCCTTTGTGTGGCTTCTGTTGCTGTGTCTTTGTCCTGTCTTTCGTGTCCTTGTTTGTCTAATAAATATAGGTATTATTTATTTATTTATTTATTTATTTACTTATTTATTTATCTATTTATTTATTTGTTTATTTGCCTGACTATCTAACTATCTTTCCTTACAAATAAATTGACTAATTACTTGTATTATTTAATGTATTTATTTATATTATTATTAGCTACCTGCTTATATATATATATATATA
>NW_013565016.1:0-5136 GCF_000499605.1 Eimeria maxima | reverse complement strand
AAGGCACATAGCTCAAAAACGCAAGTCATCCATGTTTTAATCCACGCCAACTCGGTGATGACTTGTGAATCAAGGGCGCGAAAAACGCAACGCGCAAGCACGATTATCCGAGCATTCCTACAGATATGCTTAACGTGACAGGCATCTTGTACCTAATAATCACGCTCCAAATGCAGCGACTCACGAGCTGTATAAATGCAGCAGGCAAACAAAATGAGTGCATACGTTCCATACACTACGTCTGACATCACTGTATAGAAGGGAATTGACCGACGATTAATCTGAAATATGGCGAATTACTCATTCGCGATTTACAAACCATATACATCCTTCGACGTAAATGTTGCACTGCACTTAGAGATGATGAATGCAATCACTGAATATAATGGAAACTTGCTAGCTGGGTCAAATGCATTGCAGACAATGCGACGATAGCGGATATGTCTGAGCCTAATACATGGTATATCGTACAAAAACGATAATTATTACGATTTTTTTGGGCACAACCCTGGCGTTAACACCTATCATACACAGCGAAAACAAATAGCACTTCCACCCAGGTGTGGAAACACAAACCACCGACTGTCACTCTAGCCACAGCCAAGGCACAATCTGTCCAACGTCTTGAGAAGATAGTTGCTGACGACGCTGCGACTAACCCGAAATCGTCTAGAACTGAGAACGCACTTTCTATGTGGGCACTTCCGCAACGCCTTCCAATTGGACTACGAACAGCCCCTGTGCCTAAAAGCTCATGATCATTCGTGCTACGCCTTAGGTTTAGGTCCATACTATGCGTATCCGCATCTGTCTCTTGAGGCTCCGAAGTTCGTGGCGATTCGTCTTGCAGTCCACATGTGGCACATCCTACTGCGCCGTCCAATCAGAGACACGAAGGTTCGACGAACACATAGCACACCACAAATCTTTCAAAGTGAAAGAGTTTCTTCATAATTAGAGGCAGAAAAAGAAACTCTAGATGTAGTGCTCAAGGTTCTCTGTCACGCAGCATCTGATTGCTGGACGTGCTTCCGGCTCATCACACCATATATAGACAACCCACACCTTGCGCGAAAGCATTCACTTGAATACTTGATGGACCTCTGGCTCCTTACCTATCGCCATACCCTAAGACTTGTACAAGCGCATGGAGGAGAAGCTGCAACAAGCTTGCGAATGTCTGCCTGGACATTCACCACCTCTTCTACATCCGAATCATACCCTTTCGCCATTATGCGTAAAAGTATAACCGCAAGGGCATTTTGAAGTCTTGGTGCATCTTGGCTACCAGCATGCCAACTGAGTCAGTGAAGTGCACTTAGTATAGAGCAATGTTAGGTTCCCCAATTCCGCCAACACCAAAATGATATGAGTCTGGATGCAATGACAGCCTGAAAGACCAACTTCCTGAGTCAGACACCAGCCGCACTGCCAGTCAAAATTTGGTTTTGCCATCAGGTCACCTCATGTGTTGCCTCAACCAAGTCATGGGCGTTAGTCCTCTAAAACATAGCACAGTCCGAAGAGAATGCAAGCAGACGCTCACGGATTACCCACACAGCAAAAGGGCATTTGCAGCAGCGAAGGCGTCAAAATGCCAACGCCGAAACTTCTAGGAATCGCATCGAGCTCGCAAGACCAGCAGAAACAAGACATGTTGGGGTTGAAAGTGTACGCAGCTGCCGCAAAACCCACAAGACAAAGCATTTCGCGGGTTTCCCTCCGTGTAATCGCACTTCCTGCGCTTCGCAGCACCTGCATGCCACCACACCCCTTATTTGTTCGGCCACTTGTAGTCTCATATCCACAGCGGATGGCGATGACCAGGTGAGTTTGCCCGTACTCGATTCGCCTTTTGGCGGGTCGCTGGCTGCCTGTTGTCACTGGGGGTCGTCAAACCGGCACCCACACTAACATACTTTCTGAGTCCAGCAAAACTGACTAATAGGCAGGCACAATTTATCACAGAGCTGAAACGATTCCTCGTTCTGATGTACTGCCTTTGAAACTACTAAATATAACACCTGAATATGTGTGTCCACTTACCCATAATATGGCCTTCCGACATGCTTTTTCAGGTGTCTCAAGTAGAGACGCTACTGTAATTACGGCCTTTAGCTACACCGTAAGCTAACGGAGTAGAGAAACTAACTAGCTGCAGAGTGACTGAGGGAACATTGCATCCACCTTGCGACAGCGGCACCTTCGTGTTCCTTCTGTCCAAATGCGATGAAATGCACGACAGCACACCCACCTACTCAGCAAAACCTGCTGGGCCGTATGAGGTCCACACAAGGTAGGATAGCCAGTGCCACCTCCACTTCTTGCCTTGAAGTGTCGCCGTTCGCTTTGCTTATCCAGGCTATGACCCGCGACGGATGACTAGACCGGTGTCTAACACGAGCACAGCGGGAAATGTACGTACAGATATATTGTATGAATCCGTTCTCAGCTTGCGGCTTCAAACGCTTCGTATGGATAAGTTGGATCGATTCACAAAGCCCAGCACAGAATATGTGAAGTGAAATCCCACGTGCGACGGCATACAACGAAATCCCCTAGCTCCTAGAATAACAGCCCGTACCATCCAGATTACTCAACGCGCTCTCCCCAAAGCTGTTGTGCATATGCAGGATAACGGGGAAAATCCAGGTGCGCAGTGTGAAATGGCTCCTTACTTTCTATAAATGCAGGGATGCCGCTATGTACAGCCAATCAACATGATTGATGAGGCAGTTCTTTACATGCACAATCACGCCAGCCCGCTGCAAACCCAAACACACATGCATGCGAATGTCAAGGGGGGCATTTGAGCACAAGGAAACACTACGGATGGCCGTACAGAGACCCACATGAAGTGTTCGGGATGTTTCGAGCTCTACAGCCAATCCGACAGACGCGAAAAGCCAGGAAGTGAGGAAGCAAAGAGTGACGTCAGGAAGAGCAGAACTTGCCACAGTTGGGCGTCAAGGCCTTCTGCTAGACAGCTGCCATCGTTTGTGTGTGGCCTGGAGTGCCACAAAGGTGCTGGACAGACTTGCTGTGGGCGAAAGAAAGATATGCCACTTCGCATGCTTTACAGCCGAACTACGCAGCATCTACCACAAATATGCAAAGCATTTGGGATAAAGATTCTCAGCGGCGGCTGCAGGCATCGGCTAGGCCCATTCATGCGTTAACAAAGAGCTATCTGCCTGCTCAATCACAAGGGAAACAGATGCATCCAAAGCATCCCTATTGAGCATATTTCGCAGGAGGCGTAATCTATAAGTATGGCTTTGCAGGATGAAAGTTTTGGTGTCTTAGGAAAGCTTCATGAGGGCACTTGCCTGCTAGATGAGTCAACTTCCAGTGACGACGCCGGCATGAGAATGATGGCTGATGCAGCACCACTCCTTCACAATTACATGAGCGTACACAAGCTCTCATCAGCATAGTTTGCTACTTGCCCGCATTCTCAATGGTACAACCGCCTCTTCAACGAGAGACGGCTCTAACTACAAACCACCAAGCCAGTACTGCTGAAGGATATGCACAGGCCTGCTTCTCATGCTCAGGACACCAAACCTTACACGCTTCAAAATCACAAACAGGCATGCCGCAGATGCTAGGCCTGCTTAGCTTCAGAAGAGTCCTTGTGAAGCTCTTCAGGCACCCCATTCGACGAGTATGGGCGTCCGCCAACCTTTACTATTGCACAGGAGCGTCAAGTAGAAGTAGTAGCTTTGTACGTGAAGATCAGCCCTTAGACAGTGCCCATAACACATCTGAATGGTCCACGCCGTTGTCTGCACGTCATTCGTCTATTGCTGTGCAGTACGGGACCTTTGTCAAAAGCCGCATACATGCATGCATCACAGATTCCCATAATGGATACGAACGAACTTTCTAAAGCAGGGATATAGCGTTGGCAAACCATAAAGATGCCTATTCACCCAGCATTACTACAAACCCATGAGCCAGCAATAAGGCCTGTCGCCTGTCGCTGGCATGCTACGGTGGGCTTTTCAAAACTCGGACGTTCATCTAGACACGGCGGTGCAATCGCTCGTACATTGTTGCGTCTGGCGCTCCAGCGGTGAAGATGGGTCGACCCAAAACAATTCGTCGTAGTAGAGATCGAATCGTGATATCCATAGTGCTGGCACGTCATTCCCTAAACCAAATATGCAACCAATACAAACGTCTAGACGCGTACAAACTGCCCGCTATTCTTACCTCCAGCAGTGATCATATTTGGCTTGCCAAGGTTCCGATAAGCGACCTTAGTCCAGCGGTGAAGATGGGTCGACCCAAAACAATTCGTCGTAGTAGAGATCGAATCGTGATATCCATAGTGCTGGCACGTCATTCCCTAAACCAAATATGCAACCAATACAAACGTCTAGACGCTATTCTTACCTCCAGCAGTGATCATATTTGGCTTGCCAAGGTTCCGATAAGCGACCTTAGTCCAGCGGTGAAGATGGGTCGATCCAAAACAATTCGTCGTAGTAGAGATCGAATCGTGATATCCATAGTGCTGGCACGTCATTCCCTAAACCAAATATGCAACCAATACAAACGTCTAGACGCGTACAAACTGCCCAGGTCACTCAATGGCACATCGCATCAAGACTCTTTATCAACAATATGTTGTATCTTAACTCATTGGTCCCCCAACATTCGCTGTACACCTGTAAGTAGTAACCAGCGTTCAACGCAGATCCAGGATCGCTGTTCCGCTGCAACTAACCGAGATCAACGACAAGAGTACCCCCTCCAACACTAAAAAGCACACACCAGAGACGAAGCAAGACCTGTGCACTGTAAAGGACTAAAGTAGTAGAGATCGAATCGTGATATCCATAGTGCTGGCACGTCATTCCCTAAACCAAATATACAACCAATACAAACGTCTAGACGCGTACAAACTGCCCAGGTCACTCAATGGCGCATCGCATCAAGACTCTTTATCAACAATATGTTGTATCTTAACTCATTGGTCCCCTAGCATTCGCTGTACACCTGTAAGTAGTAACCAGCGTTCAACGTAGATCCAGGATCGCTGTTCCGCTGCAACTAACCTAGATCAATGACAAGAGTACCCCCTCCAACACTAAAAAGCACACACCAGAGACGAAGCAAGACCTGTGC
>NW_013565015.1:0-4622 GCF_000499605.1 Eimeria maxima | reverse complement strand
GGCGACAACAGAAAGCGAGTTCCCTAAGTACCACAAGCATATGTGACAACCCATACCTGTATCCCCAGTTTCAGCATGTGAAAAACTGGACAGATCCCAAAAGACGAACGGCTTTTACAAGTACAGCAGCATGCTGACCCGTCAATATCTATATAGCCTTTGTGCACAATTTAATGGAATACAGTACAAGCACCCGTTTTGCACCGCGCACTTCCTGTATGAATACGTTAAAAGGATTGCACCTACTGTGTGAAACTGCTCAACTTGCAAGAGTAGCGAGTACCTCGCCCACTGGGATGTACATAATTATGTTTAATGCTAGAAGCCGTTCTTTCGGCTTGCTGGTGACCGGTAGACTGCGCTACGGTACCGTATCTGCAAGCCGAAATTATGTTTTGACAGAATTCCTTTTGGCGGTCGTATATGAGGCTTTTACCGTAAACGAGAGATGTACATTAGGGTTTGTGGATTCAGAGGGCGGAAACAGCTAACGTGGGTTTTAAACCACTATTAGACTATGCAGGTGAGCACCATCGTCAGAGTCCTGCTGAGATTATCTTCAGGCAGCACCCACACATCCACTTTGTCCAGTCATTGCATACTTTCTGACGCATGCAGCAGGCAATTCAGTGCATGCATGCACTTTGGTGATCACGATGCAATAGAAGCTGGTGCTATTAGTTTAGGCTAGAGTGCCCACAGCCGTGTCGAGGAGGAGGTACGAAGTAGTTCAGCAACTTCTCCCATAGAATGTGCACATCTGAGTATGGATAACATCTATGTAAATCTATATATTGGTGCAAGCAGACACATACTTCCTGTATGTCCCAGTCGCAGAAGCACTACACACACCTTGCGCATACCACAGGCAGTCGATGTCATGCATACCCAAAAGTTAACTGGATGAAACCATCTTGTGCAGCCGTGCTCGCGAGATCCATAGTCGTCACATAGTTGTTGCTTTTTCGACCCACGCCGCAGTTTCTTCTGGAAAAAGCATAGGGTGCATGCTTCATATTACAGGAGCGTTCTCAAGGCTATCGTGAGCTTTCGCGTACCGCCACAAAGGCGAGGTTTCAGTCCGACTGGGCCTCGAAACAGTATGAAATGAACTACATGCCATTCTGCAGGCGGCGATGGCCACGCCTATCATCACCACACCAAGCATAGCTCACAGGCTCCGCCTGAAAACCGGTTTTCACCAACACTTGAAACCCTTATGAGTTGTTCATCACAGAGGTAACTAGTGCCCTTCGCGAACTCAGTATTTAAGGGCACCGGGGTTGTTTCTGCAACTTTTACAAGTGCAGCAAGTAATAGGGCATGAGCCGAGATCCCACTATCCAGGCAGCGTTAGACACAGATGATCCAACGGCTGTGACAAGGCCACCAAACAGGAACCTTGTAGGAAAATGGCAGTACACCCCGTCAGCCTACCGGAGGCACAGTGGCGCATACTCTCTGGTCCCCGTCGAAAGGCTCATGCAGCTGTAGCTGCGAATATTAGTCCTCCCTGTTCCTAAGATCCCACGATCGGGCTACAGGTTAGACAGACGTGGTCCAACGGCTGTCACGATACCACCAAGCAGGAACCTTGTAGGAAAATGGCTGTGCACGCCGTCAGCCTACCGGAGGCACAGTGGCGCATACTCTCTGGTTCCGGTCGAAAGGCCCATGCAATGGTAGCAGCCATAAGGCACCCATGAATGCCACTGTTTCTCCTCCGAACTACATGCTGAAAACGGGTACCAGGATATCCGGCTCTGTTGAACCCGCCTGCTCGGAAGGAGGGCAGCCATTCTCCTGGCCATATTCTCCACTCGGTTGTGCTCGGCGGAAGCACTCCGTAATCACGTACCAGCTTTGGAACAAGGAGGTGCATCTGGAAAGGCAAGAGCTGTGTCATCTGCTGAGGTTTATTCGGATCATTCCTTGGGAACCTACCGCATTAAACTCACCAATCAAAAGACCCAGAATTAAAGTATAATGCTGCTGCTTCACATTCACAAACAAGCCCACCACACCAAAACAGGCAATCACTAAGGTAGAAAACCCGCACAGATATTGTAGACTCCGTAGCTCTTGGGAGTATATGTGGGGATAGAATGCGCCGAAAGGCTCGGAGCCTTCAACACATGTGGCTTCTCGCAAACGGAGCCCTAACCCCACCCGTTTTATAAAATGCCATGCCAGCGTACCAAATACACGCTGTGTGTCAAAACCATCCAAGCTGGCGTTTGAACCCGGCTGTTGCTGCCTCCAACACTCTTCAGTGACGCACGCTCTTCATGCCACGCAAATCAGCACTCCACCGGGACGTGCTAGAAGAAACCTCCAACCATTTTGCTACCAGAGTGTGCTTGCGTGTGTACACATCGCCACCTTCAGCTAAATTTAATTCTACAAATCCGGTACCCAAAGACCAACATTTTCGAGCACGAGGTCCGTACATCCTGTTGTGTTAGTGGCGGCTCGATAACGCATGTTTACTCTACTTGGCGATTCAAACGATAGCGATATCCCTTGACCATCACTAACGCTGAAACACCATTCTCCACATTTACAAACTATCTGCTCTTTACCGCTCTACCGAGCAGCGAAATGCCACGCGAGCCAACGCGATGGCCAATTGTGCCGGCATGCACATGGCGTTGTCTGTATCCCACAAAAAGCGATTGAACACAAACCCCTGGGTGCGCCTGACACGAAACGAATCACCGTAAACATGCTAACAGCGCAACCAGTACATTATTGCACAGGGAGGGCAAACGGCACTGGCACCAAACGCGAGTATCCGGCAGTGTGCAACAGCTGCAGTAGATAGTCTGGCACGACGCATGAGTGCGTTTAGTCTCCCAACCCCGAAGAACCAGCTTCTGCCAGTCATCCTGTGATCCTGCCAGGTTTGCGGCTTTCGCAGTTTAACCTTGTATATGATTCTTCGTGGCAGGATCACAGGATGACTGGCAGAAGCTGCAAATCCCTGAACACGTCTAGCCAAATGCTGCGGTGGACAATTTAAACGTCTTGCGCTGGTGCTCACTGCCTGCACACCGCAAAAGGCCGCTTGAGATAAAATGCAATAGACACCAAATAATTGCAAGTAAGACAAAGAACCCAGCTTATCATTGAAGTTTGCCTACAGGAGCAAACGCGTAACCGGAAGCGTGGAATACATACGGTCTGTGCAGCACGGAAGACCAGATACGAAGGGAGAAGCGCTGAAAGCACGAACAGGCTTCCCAATAGCCTTTGCCAGCGTTTTTTGGCAGATGGGGCACAAGAACTGCTATATAAGGATCAGCTGTGCTGTCGAGCAGTGCATGAGCCCATGCAACCACAAGGCAGAATTATTCGTATAATGATTGGCGCAAGCGTCCTGCGGACCGGCACAGGCTAAGACATGCTGATGCCCACACAGAGATTGTCCACCCTTGACGTTACGCGAAACCCCTGACATAAAATGCTTCAGTCACGTTTACCGGCAGACGCCGCCTCTAACGAACACAACATACCAATTGCTCCACCTTGTCCAACCCGTTCCCCCCCTTTCACCCGCAACGAAAACAGGACTCGTTCAGAACGCACGGCCTGCATATCCAAATAAGCAGGGGAGGCTTAGGCAGGCTTTGAGATAGGATTTCTCGTGCTTGGTAAGTAAGAAGGGGCGTTACGCCTCTTCCCTCCGATGTTTTCGCACAAACGGGCCTGCGCGAATCCTGCACTCACCGTCTGGTTGTCCACCACACCTTGCGCGCCCCTAGTGTTGCCTTGCTTCTAACGCCACGCTTTCCGCATTCAGCAAGGGACCGTCTGTGTTATGCAAAATCATGATCAAAGGACAATGAATGACTCGTGTGCTCGATGGCACTCACCATCTGGTGGTCCATAACAGCCTAAATCAGCTAAGTGCCTCCTGGCTCTGCTTCTACATCTTTCGGTACGTACTCGGCACTCGACCATTTCCCTGATGAAAAATGCTCCCTTTCTCAAATCGATCGGCATAGCTCTCGTGCCCAGTGGCGCTCACAATCTGGTTGGCAAACACAGCTGCTATTCGCTTAGCGTTGCCTCGCCATGGTTTTAGTCCCACCCATTCCACATTCCGCAGGAGGAATGTGCTGAGGCAGAGCACCGAGATACTGCGAGACAGGCGGCGAAACGTCTTGTCAAAAGCTGTCCGTCGGGGCAGGTCAAAGCCTGTGCGCTTAGCTTTCGCTAGACAAAATGCTCAAAGAATACTGCTAGGGAATATGTGGTATCAGCAAATCCCACATGCCACAGCACAGTGTTCCTTGGCTTAAACAACTATATTTTCACCAGCATGCCTCGTCAAATCGCCGATGTGACGGCGCCGCGGAAACGGTAGTCGGAAACGTTCACTTTAATATCACCAGTCCTGCGCAATCGAGCATATGCCTGCGCAATCAAGCATATGCAGCACACATGCCACTAAGCGCACTCCCTGCATATTCAAAAGACAGTGTTCACGTATCGCCAGCTGTGGAACGCGTTAAGAGCCTCATCTCCAGAGCTTCAAATGAGGAACCGAGAGGAACTGCAATTGCAGTGGCTGCAGTCAAATGTTTCGCCTACCGCAGTTAACAGCAACCCCCCCCCCG
>NW_013565014.1:0-4656 GCF_000499605.1 Eimeria maxima | reverse complement strand
TGGGTAGGGCACCTCTAACCGAAATGATACTGTCGGTTGTAATATTATATCATTAACACAAGTTTACCTCCGCTGTGCATGTTGCGTGCCGCATTGTGTGAAGGGTGAGTTGTAGCATTTTAACTCACCTTTCATGCAATGCAACACCTTTCACACAATGTAGGTACTGCTGGCCTGCAACAACTGTGGTGCTCCATAGCTCACCTACTTTAGCGACTGCAGCAGGAACGATCTAAATTCTGCATCCTACCTCAATTATTTTGGTCTTGCTATACGCGCATTCCTCCCGGGTTCGTTCGAGTTCCTAAATGTTTTCAAATGCAGGCTTCAAAAAAACGGCATTTATTGCTTTGCTGGCGTGTCTATTGGTGCCCGGATGACGGTAAACGTGTTCTCTGCACTTTCTTGCACGAGCGCTGTGCAGAAGCACCAGCTCGCGTGAAGCATGTGCATACAGGAGATGCATATGATCTGACGGACAAACAGGCAGTATGCATCAGGACATATTAGTCCCATAATCGTGCACCCATTAACGCCGAACCATCTGGCACCGATCAAAATGTTCTACAATACCTCCAACAAATGTGGGGCACCCCTTCGACTGTGGGTGATTATAATAAACGTATGGAAGGGTGCCGTGAAGTCAGCTAACTTCAGATGGCATTATCAGCAGCCGGATGCAGCTGAGAGGAAGAAACGCTCAAGTTTTCACTTTACCTACAAAAAGGCTTCAGGCTTGCAGGGAGACACATGGTGTGCCGAAACCTAGCTACCCCCACATAATTCCCGCAACGAACCGGACTAGTGAACAAATGCTAGATTCTACTCTTGCCAGGCCAACGATTGCTGCCCATGTCAGCATCATTGGGTTGCAGATTGTGAGCTACAGTGTCAAACATAACCGGAGGGAGGACTGGCAGTTGAGCAGTTGTCGAATTTCATGTGGGTGGGTTCCGGATATAGCACATGACAAACGCGCCATGACAATTTCGTTCTCTAGTATCTCTGTGCTCATTCCCATGGCGCGTTTGTAATGTGTTTGCATCCGTAGCTCAGCAGCAAGCAATTCAGAAGTTCCTGATATGCAAATGGTTGGTAAGCTAAGACAGCTGCAGCTTGTGGAATTGCGGGGAAGATCGAGTGCCCTTGAGCCATAACGCAAATGCCCCCTTGCCTCCCTTATGCCTTCCTAACATAGAAACACCCTACAATTTTTCAATTAGACGTCGACGTGGGTTTCCTCACCTCCAAGAGCGGAGTAAATTCTTCGTTGCAGCAAGTGCGTTGCTCGGCGCATTGTTAGTGCTGCTACTGAAATAACACGGGCAATTTCTGTAGAAACGCGAAAATACCCCAAGGAATATGGCGTGCATTGGGCTACACTTGTGCGTTGTTTTCATGTATTTGCAACTCAGGAAGTAAGTAATGAATAACGGATGGGCAGTTGGTCTTCTACGCTGTGTACCTTCACAGAACCATTGAATCACTATATAACATGGGACTGGAAACGTCTCTGGGTTCCAGCTTGTGGCAGGTTTATGATGTATGAAGCGCGCGTGCTGCTTCACAGTTCAGGAGCAAACTGGGAGATCGGGATTCGCTGGTACGTGTTCCTTTAATATGGTTATGCGAATCTACTTGTTGTGAGGCATACAGTGCGTGAGTGCAAGCGTAGAATTTTCGGGTTGCAGCAGCCCTTGGGTGGCGGTATCTATTGTGGCATGCACGCGCTGCACTCGAAGCCACAATTCATTGTAATAATACAAGCGCATGCTTGGGTGGAAATGTGCGGTTTGTCCAGCAAATTGACCTCGCTGGAAATAGCTCAATGCCTTGATGCCCCGCTGTGTAGATCACGTGGAGCATGTATATGTGTCCACTAATTTGGAAGGCGCATGCTATTAACGCCTATTTAGAGCCTGCATTGTCGCAGGTTTGGCGTCCTAGTATACATCCTTTGTTTTGGTCTCAGGAACAGCACAGCACCTACAAACTGTTCGCAGCATGCGTACCTCTTGGGTATTGCTTTTCGGGGCTCACGGTTTGCGTCAGTTGCCTCTAATTAGCTAATTGCATGTTTAATTCCCTAATTGTTTGTCCTCTGCCCGCTGGTACACAGGCTGTACGTCCTCAGCAATGCTTAGATTATGTAGTTCGATCCGCAGTCACTAGTTTCCAGCAGCTGTAACGGCAGTCCCGTATCGCCAGCAGCAAATTTGGGTAACGTGCCTTCATATTAGCTGCCATGCAAACTCGCCTAGAAAGGGGGATCTGGCAGACGAGGGGAACAGAGGAATTGTTCCACTTTGCAGTAACCTGGTGACCGGAGTAGTGGTCACCAGGTAGCTTTTCATGTGTCCTAATTGCTCTTTAAAGTACATATCTGAATATGGGCTAATCGGCAGCCTGCACGTGGATTTGAGGGTTCACCTAATGGTATTTAAACTGTGTTTATTTGCCTCGTTCGTCCTTATGCTAACTTGCGCAGTCCGTACGTGGCTGTGGACGGCTTCCGTGTTTACGCTAGCACACGCGAAAGTCTGTGCTGCACGGTTATTACTCAACTTATTGGGTTTCGGTCCAAACTGGTTCTCTTCTAGCGCCCACGATATAACTCCGGAGTCGATTTAGCTGTATTTTCATTTTGCCTTTGCGCATCTTGCACTCCAGCCGCCGCGTTAGTTTACTGCTGTTTACTGCTGCAATCTTTTGAGTATGGCGACTAACCCCCTAGTGTTTTGCGTCATTGAAGTTGTGCTTGCTGATCTGGAAGCTGCATAACCCAGTCCCGCCGCTATTCAGTTGCTCGGTAAAGCACTACGGATTACAGCTTGTTCGACTATCCGCCAGTCGCTGGAACATCGGTGCCTACAGTGAGGACTCACTACGGTAATTTTCCGCTGGGAGCGGGGAATCTCGAGAAGCTGCAGGTGCACGTAGGGTGCACGTGCAGGCGTTGCATTCGTCTAGAGGGGCGCTGAATATTCGGAGGAACATTGAGCGCTACCCTAGGCGAATGCTCGTTTTTGATGAGCACTGTTTGTGCTTGGCAGGATAGGAAGTAACCTCAAGGGTGTTCCACTTGTTTGGAAGCTGGCCATGGTGCTGTTTTGCCTTGTTGGGATCGACGCATGACTACGACGCACAACTGATAGACCATGTCACGCTAAATAACTTCGATTTCATTTTGTCCTTAGCTGGTGCATAGGACTCTAACGAAGAGCCCACTGATCCCTCGGCGCAAACATCACCACCAGCACCAGCAAACGGAGAAGACGTACAGTGTCGTTGATGCTCCAGGCGCTGCTGCACGTGTGCTCCCTGTTTGCACTTTAACAATCGGGCAGCACGTATGTGTTGGGGGAATGCTTCAGATGGGGAGGGTTACTCACGCCGGATGGAGCCTACGGGGCATATTTGCATGAAGCATCGTTTGTAGCTAAGGTTGATCTGTGTTAGTGCTCATTTGTCTACTGCGGTAGGATGAACAATATTCCAGAATCCGTGGATAAGGAGAGCAGTTAGCAATTGTGTGCAGCAATTGTGCAGAAAATGGATGACACTGACAGCGTCATCGACGCTCCAAGTGGTGCTGCACTTGGGCATTCTGTTTGCATTTTAACAATCGCCCAGTACGTATGTGTAAAGGAATGCTTCAGATGAGAAGGGCTATTCACGCCGGATGGTGCCTACGGGGACTGTTCGCATGAAGTCTCGTTTGGAGCTAAAGATGCTCTGTGTTAGTCGTCGCTGTTGTATTGCAACAGGGTGGGCAATTTTTTTAGAACGCCAAGATACAAAGAGCACATGCCAATTGTCTGTGGCTATCTATTTGTATGCTTCACCCAAGTCACGGCACCTGACGAAATCCGAGTGGTAGTTGCATCCTTGCACGTTGCCCGTTTCCCAGAGATCATGAACAGGCTTTTTGCTGGCATTAAACTCCATTGTGGGGTTGGGCTGGTTCGCAGATCCTAAGTGTTGTCCTACGTTTGGTGCTTAGAAGTATGTAGTCCTTGATTGTAGTTCCCTTCTCCACTTGTTAGTCGAATCCCTCCTTGTGTCAAGGGGCGGTCCCTGATATTTTTGCAATGCCCTAAGCTAGGCACTCCCCGTGCTAGCAAAATGCACGTTGACGAATGCAGTAGACCCTTTTTCGCAGCCCGTGGGGGCGGCCCACTGCCGTATGGTTTGTGTTGGCCCGCGCGGATATTGCTAGCCTAACGAGCGTTTCCGGAGAAGGACATCTCTCCAGTTTCTTGCGAAGCAGTCTCGGTTTGTCTACCGGTCACTCTGGGCTCTACCCAGTATTCGACGTTGGGCCCATCAGGCTGTGAGTTCCCGTTGTATCTCGGGTCCTCTAGTATTGTCGGTCTGCTGGATATCCTACGCAGAGGTGTTTGCTGCAGTTATTCCACCAGAAACAGGACTCACTTGTCACAAAATCCCCCTCAGTGCCGTATGTAGCTGCATGCCTTTGAGCGACTGGAGGTGTTGCCAGCGGCGATAGAGTTCGACCGAAACGGCGGATTCTTTGTATGGTGTCATGCACTGTTTAAACGCGCCAAGAGACAACTGAAGACCTAGCATCATGAGCAATTACGCTTGAACTCTGAAAGTGTCGCTTTATCTTTCAACTCACTGCTTCTACGGTAC
>NW_013565013.1:0-4992 GCF_000499605.1 Eimeria maxima | reverse complement strand
CTGTCTGTCTGTTGTCTTCAGGTGAGGCCGCTCGGCATTTTAAACAAGCTGGTGTGCGGAAGGGAAAGCAAAGTGTTGGTACCTAGTCTTATTGAAGGTGGCTGTACACGCTGGGACAAACACAGGAGGTGAGTAACTTGTAATAGTGTTGCACGGTTTTGTTTGCAGTGCCACCGCGCCGTCATATGAGCATAGTGAAGAGGCTGAAAAGCCAGCAAGTTGCTAGACCAGGTTCCCTGAAGAGCCAACATTATGCAGTGCTACACCAGCGTCCCTAAAAGGGGAATGGTCGTCTATGCCTTGGTGTACCTCCGAACATTTAGCTTTGGATCATTGCCATACGTACAGGTGAATTAGAACATCCCATTTTAGAGTGCCTACTCCTAGGGAAGACTGGTTTGTAGACGTAATCCTACAGTGTTTGCCCTATGCCCTGTTGAATGTGATTGCACACGGTGGCACACATCCAGAAAGTGCGTCACCTTCTCCTACGGGAGAGAATGTCAGGCTTCCTTTTTTAGCAGGCTTGTAGCAGCCCGTTGGTCAAAGCGAATAGCTCTTGATAGAGCCTCTGTGCTGTCCACCTGTAGTCTTCGCGTATATTATATCTAGATGGACCTTCTGTCTGCATGCCGTTTTCGAGGGAGGCCGCTCACCATTTTAAACACGCTGGTGTGTGGCGGTGAGCTTACAGTCTTGGCCCGTAGCCCTACTGAAGGTGGGTGTACACGCTTGGGCACACACAGCACGTGCGTAACCTGCAATAATGATGCACGGCTCCCCCTGCAGTGCCGGCGCTCCGTGATGCGAGCAAAGTGAAGAGGCCTGAAACAGTGTTGGCGCACCTTCCCAAAAAAATGAATTTGCCTTCCCTTGATGTCCCGACGAAGGTTGCTCTTCTTATCACGCCCACACATACCCTAGAAGTACAACCCCCCGTTGTAAAATTCCTCGTTCGAAGGCAGCGAATGCCAGGCTTCCTCTTTTACCAGCCTTCTGGATGGTATTCAAAGCTGCATTGGCTCTAAATAATATTCACCTGTAGCCATGGTGGTAAGCGGGATTCAGTTGCTTCCAGGTAGACCACAACGAGACATTCAAACACTCATCTCGGGGGAGCAGCAAACAGCGCTGCAAGGGGAAAACCACGGTGCAACACTATCATCGATGGTGAAACCGTCTTGTAAAGTAGGATATTTTCGTTGTACAAATTTCCTTACCCTTCGCTGCATTGGTATTTTGACGAGCTCCGCTTGAGTTCACCCATGCTATGATATTTTGTGCTACTGTGGACGAACGCATGCGGTACCGTAACCGTAACCGTAACCGTTACCATTGTCCAGGTTGTACGTCTTGCGGAGTCAATGAGACCAGTTCAGAGGCTGACTAAGGGAAATTCGAAATGCTCTTATCGCCTCTAAGAACTACATCAACCCAGACATTGAATGCTTATGTCTGAGATGTGGATTGAGACGTTTAATGCATCAATGCAGTCAGTACGTGTTCCACACGTGTCTGTATGTGTGTGTGTGTGTGTGTGTGTGTGTGTGTGTGTGTGTGTGTGTGTGTGTGTGTGTGTGTGTGTGTGTGTCCGTGTCTGTGTGTGTGCCTGTGTGTGTGCGCCGGATGGCTCGTTACCCAAGCTTGGCACTGGCCGTCCTCTATGCTTGCTTGCAGTGCCCCTTGCTGCCGAAACACAGCATTCTGGTTCATATATGATAATATTAACTCTTAACGCGGCCACGCCTGACCACTCACGGAGAAATTTACGACTTTGCCCGTTTGTGAATTTCGCCAGAAGCGGGCAAACTGCCAACTGAAGTAAGGCCATCAAATCTCACTAGGTGACCACGCGCGGAGGGCTACTTTGCCCTGCAGTAGTGCAAATGTGTTTATCACAGCCTGTGAGGGATTATGAAACCAGCGTGTGCTGCTAAAAACAAGCCCTCTGCAGTAGGTCGTTTCCAATCCAGAACGAGCAGTCACTCCGTCAAAGCTATTGCATGCATTCGTGCTGAGGTACCCGCAGTCCTTAGTGATGTTTGGACCCATCACACCGCCATTAACCCTGTTGCTTCCCATATATATGTAGTAGCCTACTGTGCGTGGCACTATGACGCTCTCGTACTTGTAAATGAACCATGTTCCATAGCATCAATGGCCTATCGTATACTGTGTCACGTGCAGATCGTGAGTGTCGGTGCCAACGAAGAAGCCTTTTGCTAAAGCCAAAATAAATCGCCCCCGTGTAAAACTGTGCTTAGGTGAGGGTAAGCGGAGTCTCTGGTTATCTGTATCCAGTGCGAGTTTGCATGAACACAACATTCTGACATATCACGAGTGTAGCAGAAGAATTGGTATTCGCGGCAGTCAACGCCTATATACATTCACGAAGCAGGTCGTAAGCGTTAGTTGGGCATGTGGCCTACAGCCCCTATTCAGGTGTGGCTAAAGGCGAGTGCCTCACGAAGTAATCTGAGAATCCCACAGAAGCAATCGAACAAAAGTGTTGCTGATCCCCACATTTCCATTACTTCCTCTCCACTCCTTAAGTATATGATTATAAGCCCTTCAATCAACGATGTATATTTCTGCATTGCAGACGGAACTTGCGGTAGGTAGCAGCCATCGGGATGTACGTATTCTTTAGTTCCCATACGCGACGGCTTATACGATCAGCTTGCATGACTCGGAGTTGTGTGTCTCACAAATGCAGAAAGTACGTCGTCTTTCAACCCTATGCCATCGTGTGCCTATTAGCTGTTTGCGCATCCCCTTCAGCATTACTTGGTTTGCTACATACGCCGTCACAGTCGTCGTTTCTTAAGGCTGCATTGCATCCGGATGTGCGTGCTGTGTTGCAGGGTTTCTATTATTACCAATTTACAGTATAACGTGGGAAATCTTAGAGGGTAAGCCGGTCTGATCCTATTCGGTACAGGGCAAATCACCATGCCTTCAGCAATGTGTACACATCGTTTGTCCCGGCTACATGTTCTGCCTCTGCCTAGAAATGAAGTGTGGGTATGCTGGGGAGGCTGCCATGACAGCAGTGGGGCAAAACCCCATTCCGTCCCAGAGACAACCATTATAAGATCCAGATGTCAAGCTTATCTCATAAAAGGGGCTTGAAGCCTGTCATAGGAGTTGGAGTGAAACGGGCTTCGACGCCACACTGTAGTGCAGAGTGACTGAGTTTCTTCACAGACAGTACGTCGAGCAAATAGTCAACTGCCGGTAGAGACATTCATTATGAGTTGGTGGCAAGATTAAATTGTCGAAGCGTAGAGTACCCCGTTGCCGAGCACAACATTCGTCTAGGTAATAAGTGGTCTGATTTCCGGGACTATCTTCCAGTCCCCAACGCGCGGAGCTGTAGCGGATGCAGCGCAATAGCAAAACTGTTTATCCATCCCTGACAAGCTGGCATATGGCATCGCAGGTGGTGAGCATTCCAGACTCGTAGTTTTCACACCAAAGTGCATTTCAGTACGCCAACGGCTTCGTAGGCTTCTGGTTATGAATCGGAGGTATTTAGCTAACAATTGCTGAGGCTGGGCCGCAGTACACCTCTTCCATTGGCCCATTTCGGGGTACCATCGTAGTGCCGACCAGTTGGCTGCAATGCTACTATTTAGCAAGTGTGTTCCAAGCCCTTCTCAACAGCTGCATCGGTTCCATAGCTGCCCTCGCATTAAGTCGTGCACTACTGTCTTAGCTAGCATAACCGTCTTAGCTATGAATAGATTGAACCCTGGCGTGGTACACTGTTCTTAGAATATAGCTATTGCATCTTAGCATGCCTTGCACTCAGGTATTATGACCCGAGTGCAACGAATGCTAAGATGACTCAGGAAAATCTGTGGTATACCTGCCCTCGCTTGTTCTCGTGCGCTGATGTCAGAACGGATTTGCTTGTACGGAAGTTAGGCATGCTGTTCTACTCGGAGAATGAGGGTAAACCCAATATGTCATTCGATGTATTAATAAATGCAGCGTAACAGCGATCATATCTGTAGGCTGTGCGTCAAAATTTACTTCTCGGAAGGACGAATGCAGTGCACGTGAAAAGCATTCTCTTGTGCAATTTGCATCTTAGACATTATCTAGAGTCAATGCCCAGTATTGAGGAAGAAGCAAATTGGTGGTTTCAGGTGGAAGTACGCACTGCGGAATGGCACACGCCTGCCTCCCTAAACTACTAATGCGTAGTATACAGCCACAGTACCTCTGCAGCAAAATGTCTATGGGCTTGATTCCTGGAATTTCTGCTGGCCTGACGCTATGCCTATGCGCATGCCCGGAGGGCGCACAAATCTCTGCCGAAACCATAAGGCACGTCAAACCAGATAGTAGGAAACGTAGAGATGTCTAGCTTTGCAGGAGATGAACGTTCACAGTTAGCTGAGCAATAACGCTATTCAGAAGATGTTTTTTGCATGCAGGTGACAAGGCTTCCGTGCAGTTGTTTCAGAGGTAGCTCGGCAGCCACGTGGCTCCCTCTCGAAAGCATTGTACTCTAGGTTTCCTTCACCGGCCTGTGCATTTCATTGAGGGCGCACGCCATGTAAAGGACAGTAAACGACAAGAAGCAGGTCTTCCAAGCCAATGCTGTACACAGCAAGTACGCTATTACCGGATACACTCAGAGTTGTTGTCTACTGCACTTATGCTAGTCCTAATAAATCACCATCAACTACGGGGGATTCTGGAGCTTCACAGGAGCCCAACTGGAAGCTCCTCCAAGATTTCCTATAGAATCCCACTCATAGGAGGAGCTGAAAGCGTTGGATTTTTTAGGCAGTGAGTTTGACGAGACCCGGGATCCATCACGACGCTTGTGTGAATTGTGTGCTTTATGTCCACATCGCTTGTACGAGGTTCGTGCAAGCTCTATTCTGTTACCAGATCAGCTTTTTACATTGTAGGCAACTACCGTGTAGAGAGCTGCAACGACTAATGGCTCCTTGATGTCCCCTCAGTAGCGAGTAA
>NW_013565012.1:40000-43119 GCF_000499605.1 Eimeria maxima | reverse complement strand
ATATATATATATAGTATATATAATATTATACTGCAGCAGCAGCAGATATATTCATGCAGCAGCAGCAGCAGCAGCAGCAGATAGATACGTGCTGCAGCAGCAGCAGCTGCTGCAGCAGATAATTACGTGCTGCAGGAACAGGAGATACGTACGAGTATAAGATATACTTTATAAGGGTTTAGGGTTTATAAACCCTTAGGGTTTAGGGTTTAGGGTTTATGGTTCTTATAGGCCGAGGGTTTAATGGTTAATAAGACGTACTCTCTAGGGTTTAGGGTTTATTTTAGGGTTTAGGGTTTATGCTAGGGTTTAGGGTTTAGGGTTTATGCTAGGGTTTAGGGTTTAGGGTTTAGGGTTTATGATTTTTTTTTTTTTCTTAAGAAGATGACCAATGGACCACTGGTCACCCCAATGGACCACCTGCATGCATGCAGACAGAATATGTGGGGCTGGCTAGGGTTTAGGGTTTAGGGTTTAGGGTTTGTATAGTAAGGTGTGTTGTATATACCTTATATGGCAATTCGCCTCTGTGTGCTTGTGCTGCTGCTGCTGCTGCTGCTGCTGTTGCTGCTGCTGCTGTGGCATTTTGCTGCTGCTGTTGCTGCAGCAGCAGCAGCAGCAGGAGCAGGGGTATTTTGCCGCTGCTATACAAATAAATAATATTTTTATTTATTTACTTTTTCTTTTTTATATAAATAATTTTTTTATTTAATTAATAAATAAATAATTTATTTCTTCTTCCTTCTTCCTATTATTTATTTATTTATTTATTTATTTATTTATTTATTTATTTATTTAGTTTCTTATTATTCTTTTAGCTAATTGAATAAAGGAAGAAAAAGAAGAAAATAAAAAATATTCATTAATGTTCTGCTGCTGCTGCTGCTGCTGCTGCTGTTGCTGTTGCTGTTGCTGCAGCACCTGCTGCAGCAATCAGGGTGATCAGAAATTAACCTGTTTATTAGATGACAGAAGCAGCAGCAGCAGCGGGAGCAGCAGCAGCGGGAGCAGCAGCAGCAGCAGCAACAGCAGCAACAGCAGCAACAGCAGCAGGAGGGAAATGACTCCTTAACACCCCCTTACTAGGGACCATACATGCATGCATGCATGCATTTCTCTTGCTGCTGCTGCTGCTGCTGCTGCTGCTGCTGCTGCTGCTGCTGCTGCTGCTGCTGCTGTTGCCGCTGTGTATAAAGGAGACCTAAATATATAAGATTATATTTACTGCATGCAAGTAAATAATATTTATTTATTTATTTATTTATGCATGCGTTTTTTATTATCTTCTTTTTTTTCTTCTTTTTTTTCTTTTCCTTTTATTTATTATTAAATACAAAGTTTTTTTATTTATTCTTTTTAAGGAAATTGCTGCTGCTGCTGCTGCTGCTGCTGTTGCTGCTGTTGCTGCTGCTGCTGCTGCTCTCCTGTGTATGGAGGGGACCTTCTTATAAGGAAAGGGATATATGCATAAATAAAGAAATTAATTATTTATTATTTATAATTATATAAAATTAATTATAATTTATAAATAAATAATGATATTTTGCTGCTGCTGCTGCTGCTGCTGCTGCTGCTGTTGCTGCTGCTGCTGCTGCTATACTTGTTATTAAGATATACTACACCTCTAATGGTGTTTGCTGCTGCAGTTATAAATACTTTTTATTCTTTTTATTTAATTAATTAATTAATTTATTTATTTATTTATTTAATTAATTAATTTAATTAATTTAATTAATTTAATTAATTAATTAATTAATTAATTTATTTATTTATATAAATAAAAAAAAAGAAGAAATTGTTTATCTAAGGATTGCTCTGGGTGGTGTTATTACTGCTGCTGCCTTCCCGCTGCTGCTGCTGCTGCTGTTGCTGCTCGTGCTGCTGCTGCTGCTGCTGCTGCTGCTGCTGCTGCTGATTATGTATACTTGAAATATCTACGGGATAATTAAATTAAATAATAAAAAATAAAATTTCATCATTTGCTGCTAAAAAGATTAACACAGCAGCGCTGCTGCTGCTGCTGCTGCTGCTGCTGCAGTCAGCAGCAACGGCAAGGATGTGACCTGCGCGAGCAGCAGCAGCAGCAGTTGTAACAGCAGCAGCAGCAGCAGCAGCTGCAGCAGCAGCAGAGGCAGCAGCAAGCACAGGCCAACAGCATCGTTATATTCGTGGCTTATTCATGTTTTTTCTTGTCTATAAATACTTTCTTATTGACATCCTTTAGCAGCAGCAGCAGCACAGCAGCAGCAGCAGCAGCAGCAGCAGCAAGAGGAGAGCAGCAGCAGCAGCTGCTGCTGCAGTTGTGTTATCGCCGCAGGTTTTTTGCTTTGCAGCAACCAACTGGTTGCTCTGTTCCTGCCGTTGCTGCTGCTGCTACTGCAGCTTCTTCTTAGCTGCAGCAGCAGCAGCAGCAGCAGCAGCTGCAGCTGCTGCTGCAGCTGCAGCAGCTGCATATAATACATTTAAATATCCCATTCTCTCTCCTTAATTGAGGTGTACGTACACCCCAATTCCTCCTCTCTTGTCAATCAGCAATTCGTCTCTTTTTGTCCGTCTATACACCCCGTGCTCCACGGGCACAGCCCCTGCCTATACACTTAACAGCAGCAGCAGCAGCAGCAGCAGCAGCGACGCGCATGCTAGCTGCAGCAGGAGGCCTAGAGCATTAACCTTTCTTGGGTCCTCATTAGCAGCAGCAGCCTTAACAGCAGCAGCAGGGAACAGCCCCATCCAGCTGCTGCTGCTGCTGCTGCTATTGCTGCTGCTGCTGCTGCTTCTACTGTAGGTGCACACTACAGTGATGCGGCGGCGACGGCCGCAACAAGACAGGGAGGAGCGAAGTGCAGCAGCAGCAGCAACAGCAGCAGCAGCAGCAGCAGCAGCAGCACCATCAAGAGCAGCAGCAGCATCTGCATCCCCACGAGCAGCAGCAGCAGCTAGAGAATGCGTCCCCCAAGGCGGCGCAACAGCAGCAGCAGCAGCTGCTGCTGCTGCTACAGCAGCAGCCCCACCACCAACAGCAATAGTACCAGCAGCACCAGCAGCAGCAGCAGCAGCAGCAGCAGCAGCACGTCGTCCTTGTCCTATACAAGAGCTGCCTATACACCTCATGGCTACAA
>NW_013565012.1:32500-35000 GCF_000499605.1 Eimeria maxima | reverse complement strand
CCAGCAGCAGCAGCAGCAGCAGCAGCAGCAGCAGTAGCAGCAGCAGCAGCAATAATAATAATAATAATAATAATAATAATAATAATAATATATCAACAAGTAGCATGAATAACCTAGTGAATCAACCAATCAATATGATGAGCAGCAGCAGCAGCAGCAGCAGCAGCAACAGCAACAGCAGCAACAATAATAATAATAATAATAATAATAGTAATAATATAAATAATTATTTACGTTATGCATTACCAAGATTAAATACAATAATATGTCCATGTATAATAAGCGAAGGTAATGATTATATAAATATAATAAATAATTTAGGTGTACATACACTAGCAACACATCTAGGTTATTCATCATCACAATTAACCATGATTAAGATCAATAAATTTATTCCTCTTCTTCCTTATGTTGGTAAATTTGTACTACAACAATATGATGATTATAATGTTCATCAGCAGCAACAGCAGCAGCAGCAGCAGCAAGGGATGCAGATGCAGCAGCAGCAAGGGATGCAGATGCAGCAGCAACAGCAAGGGATGCAGATGCAGCAGCAACAACAAGGGATGCAGATGCAACAACAAGGGATACAACAATATGTAGGGAGAGGAGGAGATAAAAAATATTGGAGGAAAAGAGGATTTATAGGTAATGTTGGTAATCCTCTTCCTCCTCTTCCTCCTCTTGCTGCTGCTGCTCCTCCTCCTGTTGCTGCTGCTGCTCCTCCTGTAGGAGGAGGACTATATAATAATACAGCAGATAGAGGGATACGTATAGGAGCTAAATGGCAATCATTAGTACTTACTTTCTTCCAACTGCAGCAGCAACAGCAGCAGCAACAGCAGCAGCAACAGCAGCAACAGCAGCAACAGCAGCAACAGCAGCATGGGCAGCAAATGCAGCAAATGCAGCAAAGAGGTAATTGGAGATCTAGATATCCTACACAAAAAGGTAGACATAATATAGTGCAGCAAGTGCAGCAACTGCAGCAAGTGCAGCAACTGCAGCAAATGCAGCAAATGCAGCAAGTGCAGCATTATCAAAGACAGCAGCATCCTCATCATCTTGTACAGCAGCAGCAGCAGCAGATGCAGCACATGCAACAAGTGCAACAATTGCAGCATATGCAGCAGATGCAGCAACTGCAGCAAATGCAGCAAATGCAGCAACTGCAGCAAATGCAGAGAAGGAGACACCATCATAAGAGATATACTAGTAGATCCATAAGAAGAAGAGACACAAGAAGAGGGGGACATCAGCAACAGCAGCAACAGCAGCAGCAACAGCAACAGCAACAGCAGCACCAGCAGCAGCAGCAAAGGCAGCAACATAGCAGTAGCCGCTGGCCTGTTGTTGCACCACCAGCAACTGCAACACAAGCAGCAACAGCAGCAACAGCAGCAACAGAACAGCAGCATCAAGAAGTAGCAGCACCACCAGTTGGTGATACTGCAACAGCAGCAGCAGCAGTAGCTGCTGCTGCAGCAGCAGCACCTACTGCTGCAGCTGCTGCTACACAAGACGTGCCCTTAGCCAATGAAGCAGCAGCGCCACCTGAGGAGGCAGCAGCAGAACCAGCAGTAGCAGAAACTGCAGCAACTGCAGCAGCAGCAGCAACTGCAGCAGCAGGTGCAGCAGCAGCAGCAGGTGATGCAACAGCATAGTCCAAGGAAAATAATCCTTTGTGTCTAATAAACCATTCAGTGCCTCTTTATCCCCCTGTTGCTGCAGCAGCAGCTGATGCTGTTGCTGCTGCTGCAACTGCTGCTGCAGTTGTTGCTGCAGTTGTTGCTGCAGTTGCTGCTGCTTCGTGTTTTTTTGTGTCGTTACTTGTAGTGTGTCCAGTGCAGTTGTTTTGCTGCTGCTGCTGCTGATAACAGCAGCAACAGCACCTGCTGTTGCTGCTGCAGCAGCAGGGGATATGCATACATGGTATACAGCAAACCCTATTGGCTTTTTAGCAGCAGCAGGTTTGCTGCAGCAGCAAGTGCATGCGCTGCTGCAGTCATATGTTTCCTTTGTTTTATAGCAGCAGCAACTTTTGTTTCTCCTACAGCAGCAGCAGCAGCAGCACTTGCTCCTTCTGCTGCAGCAGCAACTGTTGTTCTTTGTGCTACAGCAGCAACTATTGTTCATGCTGCTGCTGCAGCAAGCGTTGTTTGTTCCTGCTGCTGCAGCAACAGCACCATTGTTCTTCCTGCTGCAGCAGCAACATTTGTTCTTTGTTTGCTGCAGCAGCAACTCTTGTGCCCATTGAGCAGCAGAAAACTTTTTTCTGCTGCTGCTCTTTTTATATATAAATATATATATTAGCAGCAGCGTCTGCAGCAGCAGCAGCAGCAACAGCAGCAGCAGCAGCAACAGCAGCAGCAGCAGCAGGGATAATGACATATAGAGGAAGACATAGGAAGCAGTAGAAGACTCATTAGCAGCAAGGACGTGGCCCAGCTGCAGCCACCAGCAGCAGCAGCAGCAGCATCTGCTGCTGCTGCTGCTGCTG
>NW_013565012.1:0-25000 GCF_000499605.1 Eimeria maxima | reverse complement strand
ACCAACGACAGCCAGCAGCAAGAGCAACAGCAGCAGAAAGAGCAGCAGCAGCTGCTGCTGCAGCAAGGACAACCTGAGATAGCCGAACGTGCGGCAGTAGAAGCAGACGAGTTCTGGTGAGTCACAAGAGCTGCTGCTGCTGCTGTTGCTGCTGCTGCTGTTACTGCTGCTGCTGTTGCTGCTGCTGCAGTCGTATCTGTTGCTGTAGTCGCTACTGGTGGTGTTGTTGTCGCTCTGGCTGCTACTGCTGCACACAATGTTGGTACAGCATTCGTTTCTGTTGCTGTTGCTGCTGCTGCTGCAATTGTTGCTGCTGCGCCTTCGTTTCTTCCTTCAGGGGTGGTGCAGATCCGGTGTATCCTCTTGATGCATTTGCTGCTGCTGTTTATTCTGCTGTGGGGTTTCTAGACCCTCTAAGTGCAGCAGCAGCAGCAGGGGCTGCAGCAGGAACTGCATTGGGGGTTCTGGAGATGCACAGCAGCAGCAGCAGTAGCAGCAGCAGCAGCAACGGCAGCATTCCGATTCAAGATGAGGAGATTATTCGTAACTCGTTGCTGCAGCAGGCGCTTCGTGTTGCTTCTGCTGCTGCTGTTGAAGGTCCTCCCTGCCGTCTGCATGCGCTGCTGCAGCATTGCTGCTTCCCTGCTGCTGCTGCTGCATTGCTGCCGTTTGCTGCTGCTGCTGGGATGTCTCAAGCTGCAGCAGCACTCGTGCCTCTGTGCGCAGCGACTGCTGCTGGTTCTGCTGCTGCTGCTGGTGCGGCCTTCAATAGTATGCAGTGCAACACCAGCACTACCAGCAGCAGCGGCTACGGCGACAGAAGCAGCAGCAGCAGCGACAGCAGCAGCAGCAACAGCAGCAGCAGCAGTCGCTCCCACAAGACAACAGCCAACGCGAATGCCTGCGCTTCCTTTTGGGGTCCTAGGCCTCGAAGGGCATTAACAGCAGCAGCAACAGCAGCAGCAGCAGCAGAAGCGGCAGCAGACATGAAAGAAAAGGACATGCAGCTGCTGCAGCAGCACGGATGGATGTACACTTCGTTGCTGCTTGCTGCTGCAGCACACGGAGACGCAGCCTTATGCCGCTGTATTCTTGGCTCTTTGAGTATAGGTAATTTCTGCTGTTGCAATTGCTGCTGCTGCTGCTGCTATTGCTGCTGCTGCTAATGCTGCTGCCGTCGCCATTGTGCTTATGCGACTGCTGCTGCTGTTGGGTGGTGGCCTCGGCAACGCGTCAGTAGGACTGTTTGCTGCTGTTGCTGCTATTGCTGCTGTTGCTGCTATTGCTGCTGTTGCTGCTGTTGCTGCTATTGCTGCTATTGCTGCTATTGCTGCTATTGCTGCTGCTGTTGCTGTTGCTGCTGCTGCTGCTCCTGCGTGTTCTGCAGCCGATAGACTCCGCGCTCTTAAGCAACGAGGGTCTCCTAGAGGGACGACAATATTTCTTGCTGTTTGCCGGGGGACACCATTCCATGTAAACCCTAAACCCTAAACCCTAAACCCTAAACCCGTAAAAACCCTAGTGCCTGCCCTTGTGTCACCTGCTTAGGGTGAAAGGGACTTTAGCTGTTGTTCTGCTGCTGCTGCGGTTGCTGCTGTTGCTGCTGTTGCTGCTGCTGCAGTGTCGCTTGGCGGGTTTCTTTACGCCTTTGGATGCCAGCAGCCGCCCCGATCTTGTTGGCTGGCTGTTGCGCTGCTTTGCTGCTACTCGGGTCCAGTTGCAGCAGCAGAAGCAACAGAAGCAGCAGCAGCAGGAGCAGCAGCAAGGACAACATGAGCAGCAAGTGCAGGGACAGGTTCAAGAGCATCCGGTGCAGCACCAGCGGCAGCAGCTCTGCTGTTGCTGCTGCTGCACCTCAGCAGCAGTACGCCGGCAGGTGCTGCTGCGCTCAGACTCTCGCGGCTACTTCCCGCTGCTTGCTGCTGTGCATCACTGCAGCAGCGAGGATTTGCTGCAGCAGTTGCTGCAGTTCTGCTGCAGCTGTATGTACAAACTTGATCCAGACAGGAGCAGCAGCAGCAGCAGCAGTAGCATCAGCAGCAGGTGTCCTTGGGTGCCGGCCTGGCAGCAGCAAGAGGGAGAGGGTCCCCGCATGCTCGCTCAAGGTTACAGGGCCTCAGAGGTACCCTAAACCCTAAACCCTAAACCCTAACCACTCGCATAGGAGGTTGTACACTGCCATCTTGTCCTTGGAGGGGTTAAGGGTTTGGGGTTTAGGGTTTGGGGATTAGTGTATTGTGCTGTTGGTGCATGCAGCTGCGGGCGCTGCTGCGCTGCGCTCGTGCGAGCCTGCAGCAAAGGAAGTATGGCGTACTGCTGCACCTTCTTTATTTTAAGGCTTTGCTGCCTTCCTGTGCCAGCAGCAGCAGCAGCAAACGTAGCAGCAGTAGCAGCAGCAGCAGCAGCAGCAGCAGCAGCCATATCCATACGCGAGCCTTGCAACCGTGTTGCTTTCCCTTCTATTGGGAACAGAAACAACTGCAGCAACACTTGCAGCAGCAACAGCAACAGCAGCAGCACCATAAGGGGCAGAGCTTCGAATACCCGCGTCTGCCTTCTGCTGCCGAGGCTGAATTGCTGCTGCTGCGCCTGCAGCTGCTGCTGTTGGCTACTGCAGCAGGGGATGCTCGAGGTGTCTCAATGTTGGTCATTAGCGGCTGTGCTGATGGTTGTTTGCTGCTGCAGGCTGCTCTTGTGCTGCTGATGTGCAGCAGCAGTGCAGCAGCCGCTGCTGCTGCTGCTGCACCAGGTGCAGCAATAGTAACATCTGCAGCAGCAGGGGAACCGCGCAACCAGAAGTTGCTGCAGACTCCGAGATGTTTGTCCAGAGCAGCAACACCGGGAGCAGCAGCAAAAACAGCAGCAGCAGCAGCAGCAGCAGCAGCACCTTGGGGTGTATCGCGAGCTTCGCGACGGCTGACGAGACTGTCAGGCACTTTGTGGCGGTGGGCTATAGCTGGTGGCTTCCCTCTGGATCTAATACACAACCAGCAGCAGCAATTGCAGCAACAGCAGCAGCAGCAACAGCAGCAGCAACAGCAGCAGCAGAAGCAACAACAGGGCCCAAAACCTCACGGTTGCGTACAGCCCTCTCCGCCACTTCAGCAGCAGCAAGAAGAGAAACAGTACAATGAGGTGCAACAGCAGGACCGGGAACAGGAGCAACAAGGGCAGCAGCAGCAGCAACAGCAGCAGCAGCAACAGCAGCAGCAGCAACAGCAGCAGCAACAATACTTGCTGTTCGATGCCTTGTTGACTACTGGAGATAATCCCCTAGAGCCTCATTTCTCTGCTGCTGCTGCTGAGCAGCAGCAGCAGCAGCAGCAAGTACTGCAGGAAGCTGAATATGCAGCAACAGCAGCAGCAGCAGCAACAGCAGCACCAGATAGCTCACAGGTGCTATTGCTGGGTTTGCTGAGGCAGCGAGTGCTGCTGCTGCTGCGGTGTCTCATAGCAGAAGCAGCAAGCTCGAAGCACAGCACAGGCAAGACCAATAAACCCCTTAAACCCTAAACCCTAAACCCTAAACCCTAAACCCTAGATGCAAACCTTAAACCCTAAACCCTAAACCCTAAATCATCATTACCTTCAAACCTTAAGCCCTAAAAAAGTACACTCTAGACCCAAACCCTAAACCCTAAACCCTAAACCCTAATCAACAATGAATTAAGGGTTTAGGCTTTATGAATGTTGCTGCATGCAGACACAAGTACGTCGTTTGCGTTAGGGTGGGGCCTGCTGCTGCATGTACACCAGATGCTTAAAGATGTTTTGCTGCTGCCGCTGCCGTCTTCAGCAGCAGCAGCAGCAGAAGCAGCAGTAACAGCAGCAGCAGCAGCTGCTGCTGCAGCAGGAGAAACAGTGATATCAACAATGACGGCAACAGGAGCAGCACCAACAGCAACAGCAGCAACAGCAGCAGCAGCAACATGGCCTGCACCTGCTACAGTAGCAGCTCTTGTGTTACCACCGCCTGCTCCTGTTTTTTTGCTGCTGCAGTCAGCAGCAGCAGCAAAACTATCTCCTCAAGGAGCACAATATTCTTGCTGCCGCTGCTGCTGCAAAGGGGAGCTGCTGTCACGGCGGCTGCAGCAGCCGCACCGCACGAGCGATGCAGCACTGCAGCAGCAGCACACTGATGCAGCTAACACCCTGCAGCAGCAGCAGCAGCAACAGCAACAGCTGCAGCGGCAGAACATGCAGGAGAAAACCACACCACGATCTCGCAAGGAAGCTGTAGATAGCAGCAGCAGCAGCAGCAGCAGCCACCCCTCGTTCCACTGCTGGTAAGATAAGGTACACAATATTTATTGTTAACGGTTGAGGGTTTAGGGTTTAGGGTTTAGATGTGAGGGTTTAGGGTTTAGGGTTTAGGGTTTGTGTATGCAGGAGCTGCGCAATGCCTCTATGCCCCTCCTGCGTCGTTTGGCTGCCAGAGCCACGCCTGCCAACGTTGCAGCAGCTGCGGCAGCAGATGCACCAGCAGCAGCAGCAGCTGCTCCTGCTGCTGCCGCCTCTTGCTACTCCTAAAGCTGGACAGGCTACAGAAGCAGCAGTACAGCAGCAGGAACAGCAGGAGCAGCAGCAGCAACGTGAGGTAAGGAAGCAGCAAATATACGGAGAAGACACCAATCACTAATATCCAGACATTCAGTTTAACACCTATGCTAAAACTCGAGGGTTTAGGGTTTAGGGTTTAGGGTTTGGGGTTTAGGGTTTAGGGTTTAGGGTTTGTTGTGTATACACAGGATAGCCAAATACTTGTGGGCAAAACAGCAGCAGCAGAAGAGTCAACAGTCTCTCTGCCCATTGCATCAGAAACAGAAGCAGCAGCACCAACAGCTGATGCAGCAGCAGCAGCAGCAGAAGCAGCATGCATTAGCAGCGGAGAGAGTTCGCTCCTTCTGACGGTGCAGCAGACAACGGCACTGGGCCAACTGCAGCAGCAACAGTATCCGCCGTCACAGCAGCAGCAGCAACAGCAGCAACAGGAGAGCCAGAGCCACCAGCAGCCGCTGCAGCAGCAGCAGCAGCAACAACTACTACAGCAGCAAAACCAGGAGCACGCAGCTCTTGCTGCACAAGAAAATCTCTCCTGCTCTGCACAATCGGCGAGTGCAGCAACAGCAGCAGCCGCTGTTACTTCTCCTTCGGTTGCTGCTGGTGCTGATGCTGCTGCTCGCGCTGCTGCTGCTGCTGCTGCTGATGCTGCAGCGACCGATCCCAAGCCAAAGCCGCTGCGGCTGCGGCAGAGCCTGTGGAGTTGGCTGCGGCCTTCTGGTGCTCAGACGCAGCAGCAAAAAAGGCAGCAGCAGCAGCAGCAACAACAACAACAGCAAGTGCCGCAACAACAAGGGCAGCAGGAGCAGCAACAACAACAAGAAAAGCTGCAGCAGCAGGAGCCAACAGCAGCAGCAGGTCGGCCAGCATGGAGAAGGCTGGTAGAAAAAAGTTATAGGCGCCTTAAGAGCAGCAGCAGACGCCTTACTGGTATACAGGCAGCTACCCCTAGAGATGAATTAGCAGCAGCAGCAGCAGCAGCAGCAGGAAGGCCACAACGGGTGGCAGCGGCGAAAGGTGCGGGACTACGAGCAGCAGCAGGAGCAGGAGCAGCAGCAGCAGCAGGGGACGCTAGCTACACGGCGAGCTCATTTGCTGCTTGCAGCAGCTCAACGTGCATTAATGCTGATGAATTGTTGCTGCAGCAATCTTCGCAGCAGCCGGCCCTTGCAGCAGCAGCAACAACAGCAGCAGCAACAGCAGCAGCAACAGCAGCAGAACTAGAAGACAGCTGGGAGTATCTCCTAGGGATTCCCGAGATGCCCATGACTGCTGCTGCCTTCCAACGAGGTCGCAAGGAGGAGGAGCAGCAGCAGCAGTGGCAGCTGCAGCACGAAGAGCAGCAACAGCAGCAGCTGTTGCTGCAGAGCAGCACTCTGGCAATACAGAAGCAAGACTCTCTTATAAGACAGCAGCAGGCTCAGCAGCACCACCGTTTGCTGCAGCAGTTCGTAGCTGAACGCCAAGCAGCATCAGCATTCCCCCTCCCTTGCAGCAGCAGCTGCAGCATTTTTGACCCTTCAAGATCAGCAGCAGCAGCAGCAACAGCAGCAACAGCAGCAGCAGTGCCAGAAGCCAGAGCAAGGCATAAGACAACAGGCCAGGTGCACGCGGTGTCTTCAGAAGAAGATCCATCTCTTGTATCTTCAGCTCTGCAGTGGGCCCCCTCAGAGGGGGGGCCCTCCATCACGGAGGGGGGGCCCTCCCTTACTGAAGGGGGCCCCTCCGAAGGTTCAAGTGTTTCATTATCTATGCTGAGCCCGTTGCTGGGGGCCCCCAAAGGAAGCAGCGGTGTACTCAAGGCAGGGGCCCCCGGAGGGGGCCCCCCAAGGGCCCCCTCTAGAGACCCCGATATGTTCTTGTCTTGGTGCTGCATGTGCAGCAACTGTGCTGACTTCTATAGAGAAAATTAAGTCATATTTAAACAGAAGCCCCCAACAAGGGGCCCCCTAAGGGGCCCCCCCCAAGAAGGGGGGCCCCCTTTGTGTTGGGGTTTAAGACTTAGCCGGTGCCCTTGTTGGGGGGCCCCAGTGTGGGGCCCCAAAAAAGGGGCCCCTAGTGTGGGGCCCCAAACAGGGGGCCCCTAGTATGGGGCCCCTACAAGGGGCCCCGAAGGTGATGTAGGACATCAACACAAGTATATATTTTTATTATTTTTATGAATATTATTATTATTATTAATTATTATTATTATTATTATTATTATTTTATAAGTATTATTGTTACTATGCAGCAACATAGTAAAACTAATAATAAGTAATAATAGTAATAAGCAGGACAGCAAGACTACGAACAGCAGCAGCAGCAACAATAATAACAGCAACAACAGCAACAAGAATAACAGCAACAGCAGCAACACTAATAATAGAGAGCAGCAGCAGCAAAGATAGCAGCAAGCAGCAGCAACAAGAAAGACAACAAACAACAAAAAGAAAGGAATGTTGTCAATTGCTGGGCATCTCTTGTGCTCTGCTCAAAGGGGCCCCCCAAACAGGTGTATATGCACCGGGGGGCCCCCTAACCTGTATGTACACCTGGGGGCCCCCTTCTGCTGTATGCACACCTGGGGGCCCCCTAAACTGTATGTATGTACACCTGGGGGTCAATAACCTGTCTGTACACCTGGGGGCCCCTTAAAGGGTATAATAAAGAAAGAAGGGGGCCCCTAAATACACCCCATATATAATAAACAAACATAAACTAGCAATTAATGCATATCCATCAATAAAATCCCCATTACCTGCAACAGGGGGGCCCCTACAACTGCAACAAGGAGGCCCCCATAACTGTAACAGGGGGGCCCCTAAAAAGGCAACGGGGGGCCCCTGTACAGCTGCTTGCTGCATCATTGGGGAAGACGATGGATTTTATTTCCCTTTATTTATATAAATAAGACAAATAACATCAGCAACAGCAGCAGCAACAGCTGCAGCAACAGCTGCTGCTGCTGCTGTTGCTGCTGCTGGACGCACACATACAACTGCGGCACTGCCAAGATGCAATTCTTCCCAACAGCCACCAAGACGAGCAGCATATACACATACACATACACACACATACAAAGCAGCAGCAGCAGCAGCAGCATGCTGCTCCTGTTGCTGCTGCTGCAGGCTGCTGCTGCAGGCGCTGCAGCAGCAGCAAGTGTAAAAATTGCTGCAGCTGCTTCTTATGAGGGAGGTGTGGGGAGGGATGCGGCTGCAGCTTCAAACCCTTTCCCACGGCAAGCCCCTGAGGCTGCTGCTGCTGCTGCTGCTGCTGCTGCTGCTGTCGCTGCTGCAGCCGCTGCTGGGTATTTGGGGTGTACATATGCCGCTGGTTTGCATTCACTCCGCTGCTGCGTCCAACTACAAGTTGTGCAGCAGCAGCAGCAACAGCAGCAGCAGCTGCTGCTGCACAACAGCTGCAGAAGCGGCATGAAATGCCCACTAAGGGCCTTCTGTAGTTGGACGCTGCGAGTGTGCTGCTGCTGCTGTTGCTGCTGCTGTTGCTGCAACAGTTGCTGCTGTAGCTGCTGCTTCTACTCCGGAGTGTCTGTACACCTCAGTCCCCACACATTGGGTGCAAAGACTTCTGCCCTGCTGCCTCCCTCATGAAAATCTGCTTAGCAGCAGCAGCAACAGCAGCTGCAGCAGCAGCAACAGCAGCAGCAGGTTAGACTTCGTGCTGGCTAAGGAATCGTATAAGGTGTCGGACCTCTCGTCTGTACATCTCTAGCTGCTCCTCCTGTGAGTGCTGCAGCAACAGCAGCACGGAAGCAGCTCTCTCTGGCTCTGTGCTGTATTCAGGTTGCTGCTGCAGCAGCAGCAGCGACCTCTCTATTATGTCTGGCCCTACAGGTGACTGCAGCAGCCGTCTAAAGTATGCAACAGAGGCATCCCTCATCTGCCTCGCCATTGCCTGCACCTCCTTGCTGCTGCTGCTGCTGCTGCTGCTGCTGCTGCTGCTGCTGCTGCTGCTGCTAGTTGGGTCTGTAGCATGGCTGCTACCTGCTGCTGCTGCTGCTTGGGCTTTCTTTGAGGCTTTTGTGCCTTCCTTGTGTCTCTCATCATCGCTGTTGTTGCCATTGTTGCATGCACTGGTTGCAGGACGTTTAGATTCGCTGCTGCTGCTGCTGCTGCTACTGCTGGTACCGCTACTGCTGCTGTTGTTGTTGTCTTTGCTGTTGCTGCTGCTGCTGCTGCAGCCAAGAGTTAGCTGCGCAAGACGGGTACTGATGCCACCAACCTCTGATGGTTTTAGTCCTGTTGCCTCGTTATTCTCAAAGAGGACGAGGTGCAGCAGCAGCGCTGCTTCTAGTGCTGTGTCGCTGCTGCTGCAGCAGCAGCTGCAGCAGCAAATCTGTATAAGAAGCTCTGCAGCACCTACGGGATCTGGGGGCCCCTCGGGGGGCCCCTGCAACAGCAACTGAGGATCCCCTTTAAGCAGATCAGCACACAGCAGCAACAAGGAAGCAAGAGTGCTGCTGCTCTCATCATCGAGCAGCTGCAGCTGCTGCTCCTCTACCTGCTGCCGCAGCTGCTGCAGGAAATTATCTGCTCGTGTCTCTGGGGGGACATCAAGAGACACCGCAGGTGCAGCAGCAGTTGCTGGCAGCAGCGGTGTCCGCAGCAGCTCTGCTGCTCTCTCTATAGTAATCAGCAGCAGCATTTGCTGCTGATGCTGCTGCCGCAGCAGCAGCAGCAAAGGAGGTACAGCCCCCAATACCTCCTCTTCTGTTGGTACTACTACAGCCCCTTTTGCTTTTGCTGCTGCTTTTGCTGCAGCAGCAGCAAGGTTTGCTGCTGCTGTACTGTCTACATCCCCAACAGCCAGCAGCAGCGCCACTGCATGCGCTGCTGCACTCAGCAGCGGCTCGTGCAGCGCCTGCCGCAGCACATGCATGCACCGCGACAGCAGATCCTCTGCTGCTGCTTCTGTTGGTGCAGCACGCAGCAGCAGCAGCCGTCTATTCCTAGCTTCTTCCAGCTGCTGCTGCAGTGTCTGCTGCTGCTGCTGCTGCTCCTGCTGCCGCAGACTCAGTGCAGCAGATAGACCCCTAAGAGCTTCCTTTAATGCGCCTGCATGGGTGCAGCTAAGTACTGCAGCAGCAAATACATCAGCAGCAAGAGGGAGAGCAGCAGCAAGTGCAGCAGCAGCAGCAGATGCAGCACCTCCTGCTTCTTCTTGCATATCCTCTATACTAGGACTAAAAGAAATAAGATTTGCTGCTGCCATCAGCAGCAACTCAGCAATTGTTGCTGCAGATACACCTGCCTTGCGGCAGACACGGAGGAGTCTGCGGCTAACTGCAACAGCAGCAGCAGAGGGGCCTCCCTGTGGCTGCTGCTGCTGCTGTTGCTGCTGCTGCGATGCAGAAGAAGAAGAAAGACTCTCAAGACCAGGAAGTACCCACTGCTGCAGCAGCAGCAGCAGCAACTCTGCTCCGTTGTGCTGCAGCAGTGCTGCTGCCTGTGTTGGGTCTCCTGCTGCTTCTGCTAGCAGCTGCAGCTCCTCAAGAGACACAGAGACGAATCCATCCATATGATCTGCTTCTGCTGTTTCTGCTGCTGCTGCTGCTTCTGCTGCTGCTGCTGCATTTGCCTCTGCTTGCTCTGCCGCCTCTGCTGCAGCTGCAGCTGCTGCTGCTGCCGCTGCTGCACCTGCCTTTCCACTAAGACGTGCAGCTTCTTTCGCTGCTGCTTCAGCTTCCCGCCCTGCTGCTTCTGCTGCCTCCTCTGCCGCCGAAGCCTCCTGGTCTGCTGCTGCTGCTGCTGCTGCTGCTGCAGCAGCAGCAGCAGAAGGCCGCCTGTTAGGGCCCAATGCCCGCACCACAGCAGCTAAGACAGACAGCAGATGCTGCCTACACTCTAAGCAATCGCCTGTCTCTCTTGTCTGCAGCCTTACAGTAGATTCGTCGCTAGAAGAAGTTGACAGATCTGCTGCTGCTGCTGCTGCTGCTGCTGGTGCTGCTGCTGCTGCTCCAGGAATTGGGGAGCTGGGAGCCTGCCGAGCAGAGACATCGGCTCTTGCATCATCGGATGCTGCAGCAGCAGCTGCTGCACATGTCTTTCCATCGCCCGCCATCGCAACGCAGCTCTTCCTGCTGCTGCTGCTGCAGCGTGTGCGTTCTTGCTGCTGCTGGTATTGCTGCTGTTGTTGCTGCTGCTGCTGCAAATCCAGAATGTGTTGGAAGCTAAAAATGGACAAGAGAGGCAATGTTGCTGTTGCTGAGATAATCCTGCTGCTTTTGCTGCGCTACAGATGACTGCAGCAAGAGCAGCAGCAGCAGCAGCAGCAGCAGCAGCGCAGCCTCTCCAATATAACACGAGCACGCAGCTGTGCTGCAGCAGTAAACTTAAGGCGATATAAAGAATAGCTTAAGGTGTCAATAAATGCAAAATAACACTTCTTAATCGTAAGAAACGCCACAGCAGCAGCAGCAGCAATGCACAACAGCAGCAGCAGCAGCAGCTGCTGCTGCTGCTGTTGCTGCTGCCGTAGCGGTCCAGCGCCTAAGGAGGCCCCCGTTGCAAGTGAGGCCCGTAGGCTTCCTGAGAGAGCAGCAGCAGCAGCAGCAAATAAACAAACAGTTTTCTACTGCAGCGGGAATTTCTTGCCGCAGCTGCAGCAGCCCTTAGACAATTAAGGATCGACTTGTGGCGCACCCTGCTGCTGCTCTTGCTGCTGCTGCTGCTGCTGCTGCTGCTGCAGTGTGTAGTGCTGCTCCTGCTGCTGCAACAACACACAGCGTCAGCAGCAGCAGAAACTTCATCAGTTGACACCTGAAGAGGGGAGGCTGTGTAAGAAGACAAGCGGCTGAGGAAGACATCTGCTGCTGCTGCTGCTGCTGTTGCTGCAGCCTGTAGGCAGCAGCAACCTGCACGGTCCTCGGAGCAGGAGGAGCAGGAGCGCAGCAGCAATAAACCAATGCAGCAGCTGTCTAAACAGCAGCATGTGAATCAGCAGCAGCAACAACAGCAGCACGGACAACTGCATAAGTAGGCAACGGCCAAGGTTTGTACTGCAGCAGCAAAATAGGCAGCAGCAGAATCAACAGAGGGAGCAGCAGCAGCAGCAGCAGTACAAGCAGCAGCTGCAGCTGCAACAGCAGCAGCTGCAGTATATATATACCTCTAGAAGTATGTTGGCTCCTCTGGGGCCGGCTGGGGGAGGCGAGGATGGTAAGCATACCCCTAAACCCTAAACCCTAAACCCTAAACCCTAAACCCTAAACCCTAAACCCTAAGGTCGAAACCCTATACCCTAAGATTGAAACCCTAAACCCTAAACCCTAATATTTTAGAGATAAACTCTATTATATAAACCCCACAACAAATCTATGCGTAATTAGGGGAAGGATAAACCCTAAACCCTAATCTCTAAACCCTAAACCCTAAATCTCTAAACCCTAAACACTAAATCTCTAAACCCTAAATCTCTAAACCCTAAACCCTAAACCCTAATATTTGTGCACGAGAGGCTTTATCGGGGATAATTGTTAGACCGTGTAAACCCTAAACACTACATTCTCTGTTGTTTCCTTGTCTTTCTCTTTTTCTCCTTCTTATCTCCCTTTCCTTCTTCTTCTTCTCCCTTTTCTTCCTTTTTTCCTCTCTTTTTTCTTCTTTTTCTTTTTTTTTTCTCCTTAGGTCCTTAAGAGGCCGTTGTATCCTTCCCTTCGCTTTATTCCTCACAGACTCACCGTCTCTAAACGTCTGGCCCAAGTACGGCTCCTGCTGCTGCTGCTGCTGCTGTTGCTGCTGCTGCTGCTACTGTTGCTGCTACTGTTGCTGCTGGCGTTGCTGCTGCTTGTGCTGCTCTTGTCTTTAGCCTTTGCTGCTGTTGCTGCTTCTGCTGCTTCTGTTGCTGCTGTTTCTGCTGCTGTTATGGTAGTTGTTGCTGCCTGCAATATTTCAAGGTAGACGTTGATCGTTACCATTGCTGCTGCTGCTGCTGCTGTTGCTGCTGTTCCAGCAGCAGCAGCAGCAGCAGCAGCAGCAGCAGCAGCAGCAGCAGCAGCAGCAGCAGCAGCTAGCAGATGTTCTTTAAGAACAGACTATGCAGCCTTTGTTCCCTGTATCCACATACTCCCTTCTAATTTCCCTCTGCTTCTGCTGCATCTCCTGCTGCTGCTGTTGCTGCTTATGCTGCTGCTTGTGTTGCTGTTGTTGCTGCTGCTGCTGGTGCTGCTGCAGTGTTTGAATCCTCAGCTGCCGTCTGGCGTGCATGCATTAGCATTAGAGGCATTTGCATGCATACTAACACGATTAGGACCTGATGGTTTATCTAAGGATTTATCTTTATGGTCTTGGAGTCTATTTACTTTCTCTGCTAATGCTGCTGCACATCTTAGATCTTTTTATCTATATATTATTAATTCTTTCTTCTTACCATTAGGTAATTATATTTATTTATTTATTTATTTATATTTATTTATTTATTTATATTTATTTATTTATTTATTTATTATATATTTCTTTATGTCCTTCTTGTCCCCTTCTTTGTCTCTTATTATAACTTTGTCCCTATTAAGGAATACACATAGACAGAAAGAGACAGAAAAAGAGACAAAAGGAGACAATAAGTTATTAATTGTATTATTTGTTGCTGCTGTTGCTGTTGCTGCTGCTGCTGCTGCTGCATCAGGTCCTCAGCTTCTTCCCTGTTTATCAGGTTTATTAGTATCTTTATTGTTATGCATGGAGGAGGAGACATCTTCTTCTTCTGCAGAATTTGCTGCAGCAACAGCAAATAAGCTGCAGCTTGCTGCTGGATTGTCTCCTTTTGCTGCTGCTCTATGGGATTGTCTCCTTAGAGCAGCAAGATGTCGTATTGCTGCACTACATCTTATATCTAAACTTCTTAACCCTCCTCTATCTATGCAGCCTCCTGTAACTCTTTCCTCCTCCTCCTCCTGCAGCTGCTCCTGTTGTTGCTGCTGCTGCTGCTGTTGTTGTTGTATGCTGTTGCTGCTGTTGTATGCTGTTGCATCTGCTGCTGTTGCTGCTGTTGTATGATGTTGTATGGTGCTCATGCTGCTGCTGTCGTGTAGTGCTGCTGTTATTTGCTGAAATTGCCGTTGCTAATTTTGCTGCTGCTGTTGCTGCTGCTGCTGCTGCTGTTGCTGCTGGGTGTTGGAGTATTGGTATTGAGGTGCTGCGTCCTTTGCTGCAGCAGCAACAGCAATTGTTGTTGCTGCTGTTGTTGCTGCACTGTATGTCTGATTATCTTTCTCTACCTCTCCCTCTGAAGCTGCTGCTGCTGCTGCTGCTGGTGTTTTTACTGCTGCTGCTGCTGCTGTTCAGAGACAGGTGGCTCTGCTGCTACCAGGGAGACCTAGGCTTGTTGTTGGGGCATTGGAGGCAGCACTTGCAGACTCAAACAGATTAGTCTGCAGGGAGGTCCTTGATTTGCTGCTGCTGCAGCTGCCATTAACTAATCAAATACTTAGTAAAAATGAGAGGGTGAGGCTGCTGCTGCTGCTGCTGCTGCTGCTGACTGATGCTGCTGCTGCTGCTGACTGCGGTGTTGCTGCTGCTGCTGACGGTGATGTTGCTGCTGCTGCTGACTGCGATGTTGTTGCTGCTGCTTCTGACTGTGATGCTGCTGCTGCTGCTGACTGTCATGTTGTTGCTGATGGGGAACGCGATGGTTCTGGTGTGCTATGAAGGTGGTGGTAGTAGTCCTGCTGCTGCTGCTCTGCTGCTGCTGCTGCTCTGCTGCTGCTGTTGTTGTAATTAATTGTAGTTTGTGCAGAAAGGCACTAGTGCTTTTTTTTGTCTTATGTTGCATGCATTGCGTTTTTTTTGTGTTTTTTTGTCTTTTTTTTGTTTATATTTGCCATTTAATATTTTATATTAAATATATAATTTTTTATTTATTTATATAAATAAAATATACAAAACATAAAATAATAATAATAATAATATATAATTAATTATTTTATTTATGTTTTTTTTCTTTATTTATGATTAATTACTGCTGCTGTATAGCGTCTTCTTTTTATACAAGATAGGTGAATTATATAAGAAAATAATAGACAAAAAGAGATAGAAATAAGTATAAATGTATATTAATTATATATATTTATATATATATTTATATATATTTATAATTTATTTATTATTTATTTACTATTTAGGTACGATTAATTGCTGCTGTATGGCGTCTTCTTCCTCTACAAGATTGGTCATTAACTCGTCGTGCTGTTCGTTGGCTAACAGCACAAACAGATAAGCATGCAGAAGGAAATATTCCTATTGAATTCTCTACTCATGTACTTTATTTATTTATTTAATTTATTTATTTATTTATTTATTTATTTTATTCTTTTTTATTTCCTTTTTATTATTCTTCTTCGTTAATTTTCTTTATTTTTATTTTTTTTGTCTTTTTTCTCATCTTCTTTCCTTTTTTATTCCTTTTATTCTTCTGTTTATTTATTTTATTCTTTTTTAATTCTTTTTATTATTCTTTTTTCTTAATTTTCTTTATTATTCTTGATGTTTTATTCCTCCTCTTCTTTCTTATTCTTAATATCTTATTTCTGTAGATGGTGTCCTTGGTGCTGCTGCTGTTGTCGCTCGTGTTGCTGTAGATGTTGCTGCTGCTGCTAGTGCTGTATGTGCTGCTGCTGCAATGATTCTGCTGCAACTGTATTGGTTGCTTGGTTGCTTCTGTTGCAGTTTTGCCCGTGCGTGTCTTTTACTTGCTTTTGCTGCTACAGCAGCATCAGCAGCAGCAACGAGTACTTTGTGCAACTGCCGTTGCCCTACGCATGTTCGATGTCCTCTTGGCTGTGTAGGCATTATGGTGTGAGGGATAGGATTGAGGGTTTAGGGTTTAGGGTTTAGGGTTTAGGGTTTAGAGTGTGTGCTGTGTCAGGCGAAGCCAGATTTATTATGTGCAATTGCTTCTTCTTTGCTGCCTCCTCCAACTTCTCGTGCTGCTGCGCTGCTGCCGCTTAAGGCATTGTTTGTTTTTCTTGGAGATGACGAGTTCGAGGGAGCAGCAGAACAGCTTATGCCTACTCTCTCAGCACCTGTTCTGCGCTACCTCCATAGGTGCTGCTGCTGTTGCTGCTGCTGCTGCTGCTGTTGCTGTTGCTGTTGTTGTTGATCTGCTTGCTCTTTTTGATTATTAAGCTGCTTCTGCTTCTCATGCCGATGCTACGGTTGGGATTGAAGCTGCTGCTGCACCTTGGGATGGAGCTGCTGCTGCGGCTGGATATGCTGTGATTGCTGCTGCTGTCTCTTCTTCTCGCAACAACAGCAGCCGCTGCTGCATGTATGTGTTCTGCATGCTACAACGGGTGTTGATGAAGCAGTTGCAAATGCATCCAGTCCGGCTGCTGCTGCTGCTTTTGCTGCTGCTGCTGCTGCAGGGAGTGCAACAACCCTGAGTGGGGGGCAGCGTGTCTACAGGAGGCGCAGCACGTCTTCCATTTGAAGCTGACGCCTCCAGACATGGTCTGGACAGCTTTGGCTGACGAGCTGCGCCTCGTGTTGCAGCAGCAGTTGGAGCAAGATGAGGATAAGCTGCAGCAAGACCAGCAGCAGCAACTTCAGCAAGACCAGCAGCAGCAACTGCAGCAAGACGAGGAGCAGCTGCGGCAAGACCAGCAGCAGTCCGGTGAAGGAGGTCGTGTGGGCGACATTCCACGAGATGCATCAAAGCGAGCAGCAGCAGCAGCAGCAGCAGCAGCAGCGCAACAAGTATTGCAACTGGCTGCGCTGTTTGCAGACCGCATTGCTGCACCTCTTGCTGCTGCTGCTGCTGCCAGTGGTGCAGCAGACGCAGCAGCCATCTGCGGTGTACAAACACTGCACGGGTTCGCTCAGCTGTTGACCCTTGTTCTTGGTATGCCTTCACACCCTAAACCCTCGAGAAGTTTCCTCCCCACACAACCGGCCATCTCCCGCTGCTCATACGACCTGCTGCTGCTGCTACTGTTGCTGTTGCAGAGGGATGCGGAGAGATCGCGCCGACGCTGCAGCAGCTGCCTCTGGGTCGGCCGCTGCTGCAGCAAACGGTCGCCTGCCTCAGGCGTCTGAGGCCCTTGAGAGCCAACAAGGAGCTGCTGCTGCAGCACAACCGCGCTGCTGCTGCCTCAGCCCACGCCACGCTCTCTCAAGCAGCAGCAGCACCTGCTGCTCCTGCTGCTCCTCTTTCACTGCAGGATGACGCTGGCATAACAGCAACAGGAAACGAAGCAGCTGCTGGAGAAAAAACCATTTCTGCTGATGATGCAGGGGAAGGCGCCGTTCCAGCAGCCGGTGCTGCTGCTGCTGTAGCCTCAGCCGAGTTTTCAGGATGCCACGAAGCGATGCAGCCGTGGCTGCAGCAGCTCTTACAGCAGCTGCAGCAGCTGCTGCATGCAATCAGCAGCTTTCTATGTCATGTTGAATCTCTTCTCGTGCAGCTGTTGGCAACCGAAGAGGCTGCAACTCCTGCATTAGATACTCTCTTCTCCCTGCTGGTCGGTTGCTGTTGGTGCTGTTGCTATCGCGGTCGCTGCTGCTGCTTCTGCTGCTGCTGCTGCTGCCTGCACTGGAGCCGGATTGTCTTTGCACTTGTTGGATTTGGTGCCTGCTGGGGGCTAGGGTGTGAGGGTTTAGGGTTTACAGTCTAGGGTCTAGGCATCTTGCCCAATGCGCCTTTTATGTCTGATGACGACTCAGGCCCCGCTTGTAGAGTTACAGTGTTTTATTGAGGAGCAAATACTTAGCAGCAGCAGCAACAGCAGCGACAACAGTAATAACAGAAGTCTTCCCCCTTGGCTGCTGGCTCTGCTGGACTGTGCAACGTCACCGCGGTTTTCTGTTTGCTGCAGAGCAGCACAAACATATATCTCCATATTGAAGAGCAGCAGCAGCAGCAGCAACAGCAACAGTAGCAGCAGCAGGAGACGCCTCATTTGCGACACCGACGAGTGTCTGGTCTGTCGAAGCTATCTGTACACCCCAGCCGCCCTTCTGCTGCAGCTGCTGCCTGCCTGGCTGCTGCCGCTGCGTGTGCTTGTGATGACTGTGCAGTGTGCTTTTCTGTATGCACCACTGTGTTTATTGATTGGGTTATTGCTGCAGCGCGTGGCAGCGACACTTTGGGACTGTTTAGGTAGCAGCAGCAGCAGCAGCAGCTGTAGCAGCAAAGCAGAAGGGCTGGTTGTCGACTTGCTGCTGCAGCTGAATGACGCGTGTGTACCTGAACGACCGGTGAGTGCTGCTGTCGCTGCTTCCGTTGCTGTTGCTGCTTCTGTTGCTGCTGCCGCCTCTCTCACTGCTGCATGGCGGCACTGGCAGCATCAGGTGTCAGCAACGCAGCCACCGGGATCAGCACATGCACAGCAAAGGCGCACAGCATCAGCAGCAAACGAAGCGGTAGCAGCAGCAGCGCAGCAGCAAGCCTGACAAAAGAGTGCTGCTGTCTTTTGTCTTCTGTGCGCAGGCGGTCTTGGAATCGGTGATTCTAGCCGGCCTTCAAGGCAACGGTGGGAGCAGCAGCAAGCGCCTCAGCAGCAGCAGCAAGGCAGAAAGCATCTGGCGGTTCAGTGCCTTCTGGCGGCATGCAAGGCTGCAGGTGTACAGGCCGCTTGGTCTGCTGCTCCCCAATGCTGTGCTGCAGCTCCTCGCAGCACTTGAAGACCCTTTGCCAGACGTCAGGTGGGCTTGCTGCTGCTGCTTCTGCGGTAGCTGGGCTGCTGCTGCGCAAGGGGTCGGCGCAGCGACTTGGGGTATGTAGGGTGCAAACTTGCTGCTGATGCTGCTGCTGCTGTTGCGGTCCCCGGCGCTGTCCGCGCAGGTACGCAGCACGCGTCTTTGTGCGGCTGGGACTTGACACAGCACCGCAGCTGCTACGCCCTGTCTTCGACTGCATCTTGAGTGCTCCTCCGCCGTTTCAGCAACAGCAGCATCACGACGAGCAGCAGCTGCTGCAACAACAGCAGCAGGAGGGGCCGGTGAAAGAGGAGCAGTTACAGGGGGTGTTGCAGCACAACTTGCAGGAAAGTCCTAACCAGGAGGGTGGTGCTGCTACTGCGGTGGAAGCGACTGCTGCTGCACATTGGGGTCTTGAGCTGTTGCAGCTGCTCCTTCTTGTCGAGGGGCAGCTGCTGCTGGAGCGCATGCAGGCATTTTACGTTGAAGAAAATCTGTTGCAGCAAAATGCAGTGCAGGCGCATTTGTGGGCGGCAGCAAATGGCTCTCGAGGTGCGAAGTCCTGAAGCCTAAACCCTAAACCCTAAGCCCTAGTCCCTAAACACTAGATTGTAGGCCAAAACCACAAGCTGCTAACTGTGGGCCTTCCTGACGTTCTGGCTCTAAACCCCAAACCCTCACAGACATAGCCAACTCAGTTCTGCTGCTCTGTCGGGTTTAGAGTTTAGGGTTTACCCGAAACCTAAGCCGGTGTGGCGGCTTGGGGTTTAGGATTGAAACCGGTTGGCTGCAATCAGGGTTTATGGTCTAGTGTTTAGGGGTTTGGCGCGTATGCAGGCAACCTCGATGGCGAGGCAACGAGTGCAGTAGCACCAGGAACAACAACGGCAGCAGCAACAGCAACCGCAACAGCGACAGCAGCAGCAGCAGCAGCGGCAGACTGGCGCGCCTGGACGTACAGCGATTTCTCTGTTGTTGATTACGTCGATTTGTTTTGTGTTGTTCTGCTTCGCTTCATATCCTTCCGGCTGCTTCCCTCAGCAGCAACAACAGCAGCGACAGCAGCAGCAGCAGACACTGCGGACTACTCGGCACCAGCATCCTCGACGTGCTCTCCAGCGCCTTCAGCAGCGGCAACAACGGCAGCTGCAGCACCAACGGCAGCATGCAGCAGGTTTGCTGCGCTTCATGGAAAGGCCTGCGAGCTGCTGGCTTCTTTTGTCTCTTCTCTGCAGCCAGCAGCAAGAGCAAAGGAAGTCTGCTGCCTCCTCTCGCATGCATTGGTAGACCGACTTATTGCTGCAGTGCAACAAGCAGATTACGCAGCACAGGTGGGAATTCCGGCATTAGAGTTTAGGGTTTAGGGTTTAGACGTCAGGGCGGAAGGTTAGCTGTAGCCAGTGGTGGTATGGATTTACGTATTGCCTGTGCTGCTGTCTTTCGTGTTGTTGCTGCTGCTGCTACTGCTGCAGTCCCAGTTGTTGCAGCTGCTTCGCGTTGTCATCGTACACTCAAGCCAGACATCTGCGGGCTTCTCCCAGGCCAGCAAGTGCATTCTGGACAGCAGCAGCAATGAGCTACAGCAGCTGCTGCAGCAACAGCTGCCGCAGCGTCCACCATCGCCTTCGGCAGCAGCAGCTGCTGCTGCTGCTCTGGCTGCTGCTTCTGCTGCCTCAGCTGTTTCTTCTCCAACTGGAGCACTTGCAGTCCCTGAAGCGGTAGAGCCGTCATCACAGCAGGAGCAGATGCATCAGCAGCAATTTCCACTGTTTGCTCTAGGTGTGCAGCACATGAAGGCAAGGGTAAGCTGTGGAGCGCTAGGGTTCAGGGCTTATTTTAATAATGAATGTCAATGGAGTGCAATTTGTAGTAGCTGAAAGTGCAGCAGCAACAGCAGCTGCTGCGGCCCCAGCCGCAGGGTTTGTGCTGCACTTAATTCTTGCCTGTATAGTATGTGTGAGGTGTGGGGTTTGCTTGTTGCTGCTGCAGCTCCAGCACCTGACGCCCCTTACTGAAGACTTTGGAGGCTTGTTACGGGGCCTGCTGCTGGCGATGCGCGTTGACGATACGGCAGCAGCAGCAGCTGCTGCTGCAGCAGCAAGGGACGCAGCTGTCGAGGAGGCAACGGAGCTTTCCCTCTTTTTACTGCAGTGCGCCTCTGTGAATACCATAAACCCTTGTATTGTACTACATACCATCGCACTACACTCTAAATAAGACCCTCCTAGACCCTTAGCCGTGAAGCCCCAGATCTGGTCTTCGGACATGGATTCTGTTTGCGGATTCTGCCTTTCATTTGCTGCTGTTGTTGCCATTCGTTTTATGGCTGCTGCTGATGTTGCTGTGGTGTACAGGCATCTTCCTGCTACTCAGCTGCAGCCCGTTTCTGTGGTGCTGCTCGACTTCTTCTGTCGCTTGCTGCTGCGCGCTGCCGTCGGCCGCAATGCAAAGCCGACTTCCCGCACCCGCAGGATTTGCTGCAACAGCAGCTGCAGCAGCAGCAGCAGCATGAGTTCGCGAATGCTGCTGCCGTATTTGCGGGGAATTTTGGGCGTCTTAAATTTCTCCCTTGACTCCGTTTCGAAGAGCGACTTGGCTAAGGAGTCATCTTCTGAGACAGGTGATAAACAAAACAGTAAACCCTAAACCCTAGACAGCAGATGAAGTGGGCAAGCTCCCCGCTGCATGCGCCGCCTATAGACAGCATTTTTGGCGTCTAAGGTTTCGTGTCTACGGGGGGGCATGGGATTCCTCTTTACGTGTTGCTGGGGTTTAGGGTTTGGTATTTTGGGTCTGGCTCAGGCGGACTGACGCCTTTCTTGGATCTATTCTCGTGGCATACTGCTGCTGTTAGCGAAGAGGAAGCACTTCAGCAGAAGCTGCAGCAGAGACTGCCTGCAATTGCTGCTGCAGCGCATATGACCGTATCGGCTTGCGTAGCTGCAGCAAACCTCGTGCTGCCTTCACTGGAGCAGCAGCAGCAACAACAGCGGGATGGCGATGGGGTTGCATATGGCAGTAGCAACAGCGGCGGAGACGTTGCTTCAGTCTGGCCTGCTGCTAGCGCGCTCCTGTATGAGGATGTAGATACCTCAGAGCCTCCGAGTAGTCCAGCAGCAGCAGCTGCAGCAGCAGCTGCTTCGGTCTGCAGCAGCCAGCAGCAGCAGCAGCAACTCGCCGACTGCACAGGCGTACACTTAACGCATGCTGATGAGGCCGCCCTTTCCCTCTTGACCCAAATACTAGACAGGCTGTTTGCAAGGTAACCCATAAACCCTAAAGACTAGAGACTAAAGTTCTCACAGTACCTAAATCCTAAACCCTAGAGGGAAAGAGGCAGCAGGTGGACAGCTGCCAAACTATGTGCATCTGGAGGCACAAACCCTAGCGTATACGTACACAGGGGAACTGTAAACCGTACGACCTAAACCCCAGCACCTAATCACGATTTTCTAAACCGTAGGAAACTTGCAGCCTGCAGGCAACAACTGAAAACTTCCGACGCTGAATGCTTGACTACACATTGCCACGCTGGTGTAGGGCTGAGGGTTTGCGGTCTGCCTGTTGAATGCAGCTTCCCCCGGAGGTTCGCCGCTAGTTGTATTTCCATCTGGAGTAGCGGTCTCTGCAGCGACGGCCGGAATTTAAGGAGTTTGTTATTGCTGCTGCGTCTCTCGCGTCGTGGGAAGCTGCAGTAAACCCTAAACCCTAGCCCAAGCCCTAAACCACAGTTTCCTGGAGTTTATAGACGCTGCAGCTTTATGCTCCGCCCTCGCCATCATCTAGCTTGTTTGGAGGGTTTAGGATTTAGATTTATGTCTCCGGGTTTACAAGTGTGGGTCTAGGGTCGTGTTTATTGTGCAGGACCTTGTTGGCTCCGCTATTGGGTTTACTGCAAGACGCTTCAAAGGGTGTGGGATTCGGCGGTGCTGCATCTGCTTCTGTGTCTCCGTCTTCTTGCCTGCTCCACCTCTCTCCTCTTGCTGCTGCTGAAGAACGGGCAGCTGGAGCAGCAGCTGAGGGACCTGCAGCAGGCCAGGAAGCACCGGCAGAAAGAGCAGATGTAGATGCTGCTGCACCTTCCACAGCAGGGGGAGCTTCTGCAATATCAGGTGCAGAAGCATCAGCACCAGCAGCAACAACAGCAGAAGCAGCAGCAGCGGCAGCAGCAGCAGCAGGCCGCGAGAGCATGGAGAAGCTGCTACAACAGGCAGGGCTTGCAGAGGCACATAACCCGCGGGAGAGCATCATTTTTCACATGGTGTATACTCTGGTTGTTGCTGCGTACCCCCCTCCTTTTGTGAGCTTCTGTTCTCTTTGCACATCGGCCTGCCGCATGCAACAACAGCAGCAGCAGGCGCCCTTGGGCACAGCTGCTGCTACAGTGGCGGCGGCAGCGAATCTTGACACAGCAGACGCCGCCTCGAACAGCAGCACAAGCAATACCAGCAGCAGCAGCAACAGCAGCAGCAGCACGGAAAGTGACGTGGAGGTTGTGTGGAAACTTCTGGGGCGTTTGGTGTCGTTCTCTGTCTCCGCCCCACGGCAGCCGCTGTCTGTGCTGTGGCTGTTTGCTGTTGTCTTCGCCTTAGACAGAACAAAGCCTGCCAAGGAACACTTCCTTGCCTGCAAAAGGGTATGGCCAAACCTTAAACCCTCCTCCGTGTTAAACCTGTGTATCCACTCGATCCATAGCCCTATTCCTTCAGGCTACCCCTCAGATTCTGAAACCTCCCCCTACTGCGTAAACCGCAAACCCTTGTTCACGTTAATCACTTTTCTCTCTGGACCCAACCCTTGACAGTACCAGCCGTTGGCGAGTGGCCAATTCGTATGCCTCAGCAGTTAGTCGCCGTGAGGATATGATCGTTGAGAGTTTGAGGTGTATGTGCAGGTGCGGCGGGACATGCACGAGCTGTTCCGACTTTGTTGTTTTGTGGCTTTGGGTTGTTTTTCTCAACGCGTGGGTACAGCAGCAAATCCCAACGGCTTCGACACCTCTCCACCTCTTCCCCCCCCAGTGGATATCCTGAACCAGGCACTAGCGGTTCCCGCTGCGGCGGCAGCCCCTGCTGGAGCAGCAGCTTCTGCTCCTGCTGCTGGGATTTCTGCAGCTCCTGCTGCTGCGGTTGCGGATGAGGAGGGAGGAGGTTCTAGAGAAGGCGTGTCTCCAGCAGCTGCGACGCCAGGGTTTCTGCTGGAGACAGGAGGCAACAGCAATAGCAGCAGCTGCTGCAGCAGGACGGAAAACGCTTTGTTGCTGCAAGAGCTACAGCGCAGGCTTGCGCTGCTTCAGCCTCCATCTTTAGCTGCCCCTTGCTGCACAACCGAAGCCAACAAAGCTGTTGCAAGTCGAGCGAGCAATTCGGCTGTCTCCTGTCCAACAACAGCTCCAGCTGATGTCGCAGCAGTGTTTGGCCTAGCAGCGCTCCTCATGCAGTGTGCAGATGTCCGTCGGCCTCAAACCAAAAACACTAATGCATGCGACCATATGCAGCATAGCGGACCCTAATGCGCCCTCACAAACCAGCATGCAAGCTAAGGCACTCTGAGCAGCCCTGCTGAACCTTAGTAAATCCTAAAATTAAACGGAATCCACCCTTGTCAATCGATTAAACCCTAGTAAACTCTAATGTGCCCTAGTACCCAGTACACCTCTATGAACGCTCAGTAACTGTCATACACCCTAATAAAACCTAATACACCCCACTAAAACCCTACTACAGCCTAATGCACCCTAACAAAACCTACCTTGAATACTCGCCCGGTGGACCGTTGACAGACACCCCAGCCGTTACTCTAAACCCTCTTTGAGGGCCGGAGCACCCCTGTGACATGGAGTTTACGGTTTATGGTTTATGGCTTGATTGCAGCTGAAGCAGCTGAATCGGCGGAGCCCTTTGACGATGTTATTTTTGCAAACCCTAACTGAGGAGCTTCAGGGGAGCATCGCGCAAGCGATGGGCAGCACTGCCCCACAGGTACGTAGTTTAGCCCTTTACGGTTTAGAGAGGAGGCTTCTGGGTTTGATTTGAGAGGTTTTGGAGTTGCTGTCTTTGCACGTTCAGGGCTTCCTTTTCCGCTTCTTGCTGTTATCGCTGCTGCAAGCCTTTCCTCTGCGGCTGTTCCCCGCAGCAGCAGCAGCAGCAGCAGCAGCGTCGCTGCGTCGTTTGCTGCTGGAGGAGCTTCAGAAGCCGTTGTTGTTGCATTCAGACCGCAGGACTCTCAGGGCTCTAGGAGAGGCCCTTGCCTGCTCTCTAACATCGGAGACACCGAAGCTCGATGTTATTCTCCCGCCACCCAACGCCGGCGTAAACCCTGAACCCTAAACCCTTGGGCGTTACAACGTGCAGACCCTGTGTGACCAATTCTAGGTTTTAGTGTTTAGTCAAAGGTTTTACAGTTTATGGTTCTAAGATTTCCCTTCACGCATATGAGAGTGTTGTTTGTTGTTGTCTCTGTGTGCTGACTGTTCCTTACTTTTATGCTCTAGTGTCTGTGCTGCAACCAAGAGCGTTGGGCTGCCAGTGAGGGTTTGGGAGGATTTGGTTTAGCGTTTAGGAGGATCAGTCAGGGTGCACGCTGCTGATCTTGGAAGCGTGTACTGTCTTGGCTGGCAGGTGCTGTTCTCATTAGCATTTTGTTGCTGTTATTGTTTATTGACATTCTGGGTGGTTTTCCCTCGTTAATTGTTATTATCCCTTCTATTCTTTTGCTTGCAAGTGGTTTCCTTGTAATTCTCATTATTTTGGTTATTGCAAGAGTCAAATATATTACATATATATATATATATATATATTATATAT
>NW_013565011.1:0-4290 GCF_000499605.1 Eimeria maxima | reverse complement strand
TATATATATATATATATATATATATATATATATATACAGTGGCTAGAAGTATAACTTGCATACACCCCTATGCATGTATACGCGTGTATGCATATGTATGCAAGGGGGGTTTATGCATGTGTATGTACCTTTATATGCATGCACATGTTCTATGCACAAGAATGTGCTCGATGTGCTTCTGCTGTTCCCTTTTTAAGGGAGGGTCTCTCCCTCTGTGGTTTGCCACCACGATTTTTAAGCAGATCTGTTGAAGCGCTAACAGTTCACATGAATGCATTTTACTTGTGCAGAAGCCCCTCTCTCGGTTGGGTTCTGTCTTCTTGCACAGGATTAGAGAGTAGTAGAAACCATATTGAAATAGACATATGAGCATATCCGAGGGCACGGGAAGCGAGAGTCGGTAGCACGCGGAAGCCTCATGTGCGCTTCTTCCCTTTATCCGAAGAGGATGAGGGTAAGACTCCTGTGGAGCGTGCGTTTCTTTCTCTGGTGGCTTCAGGCTGATCGCAACCTCAGAAACGATCCCAGATCCAACGACGGAAGCGTACAGCCCGACATACAACGAGGCAAGTGTTCACCGCCGCCAGTCGGATTTTCGTATCCAGTTGGCTAGCTGTCTAGCTTCGTAGCTAGCGAGACAGGCAATTCGATGGCTACCGAGTTGGCCGGGCTGCAGATTTATTGCCTTCCAGCGTAGCACTGTGTGCATCCTGGGTTTGTTCGTAGCTGGGGTTTTCGCACGTTGAGTTATTGCTCCATGCAGGGTTGGAGTTTGTGTGTCGCGACCTGGTGTCTACACTGGCGTACGGTGGAGAGACTATATTGGTGTTTCTGCCTGGAATTGCGGAAATTTCGACTTTGTTTGAAACGCTGGCGCCTCTGGAACGCGGGGAGGGAGAGGCTGTTAAGGCTGGCAAGGACGGGGAGGCCAGCGGCACAGGGGAGACACCCGGAGCACCGGGTGAAGGAGCAACAGAAGAAGGATCGCGACCTGAAGCGCCCCTGTTCAAGTTGTTTGTGCTGCACTCAACAATCGGCCGCGAGGAACAGGCAGAAGTCTTTAGCCCCCCTCCGCCCACCGTCTGTCACGTCGTCCTCGCCAGCAACATCGCGGAGAGCTCGTTGACATTGCCCAATTGCCGCGTTGTCATTGACTTTTGTCTCCGCAGACAGATGATCTATGACCGTGTAAACCCTAATCACCAAACCCTACCCCCGCCAGTGCCCGCCGCTAGTCGCCAGCTGGCGACTAGCGAGTAGATACCTTCTTCTGTCCCTCGACTACGCGAATTTTCTGAGGTTTCAGTAGACAGCTAATGGAGACACAATCACTGCAATTCCACATCTGCATGCAGCAGACCCCCACACACCTGGTAATAGATGTGGGGACGCAGCGAGAGGGAGCAGCTCTTGGGCTGAGTTCGCTAACTTCGGATTGTATTAACAGCTGCGTACCAGCCAATTCACCATTACCAGAGATGTCTGCCCATCTGTCTCTGTCGTCTGTCGCTCCCTGCATCCAGCCTCTTGAACGTTTGTGTATGTCTGTGCCTCGCGCTCCACTTGTGGCCTTTGGTTGCCTTTGTGCCTGCGCGCTGCCGTGCGTGTCTGATGCAGAAGCGCCACGCGTCAGCGCTGGTCAAGGCCTGGACGTCACATGCATCTTCCCAGCAGCGCAGTGGAAGGACAGGTGAGGGCTAGGCGTTTCTCCCTGTGCCATTCTGTTCGTCGTGATTGATCTTTCCTCGTATCTGTCTGCTCTCGTTGCTGCACCTCCACTCCTCTCTCGCGCTGCTCTCCGCGGCTCCTATATGCGTCTCTGGGTTTGGCTCACGTGCTCACGCCTGGCGTCGCTCGTATGTTGGGTCTCCTTCGGCGTTGCCGACATGCCCTAATTGCCTTTGATGTGCCTCTGACAACCCCCTTAGCTGTCCCGTTTTTGCACCCTGTACCATCCTTCCGGTGTGGGACTTTTACCCCGATGCCTCCTCTTGTTTTCCGGCTGTTGGCCCTGTCGCTGGCATCTTCTTAGTTGTGTATATGTGTTTATGTGTATGTGTGTATATGCATTAGCATGCCTATATGCGTATGCGTATGTTAGCATATGTGTATGCTTGTATCCGTTGTTAGTTGCGCTATTTTCTATGTGTGGGTTGCGTGCAAACTCTGACTTATTTTTTCCTGACGTACGTATTCTGCTCCTCCTTTTGTGTCGTAGTCTGTTGGTTTCTGCGCTGCTGGCTGCTTTGCAGGCCGTGTGTTCCCTGGAGTCTGCGTGCGTCTAGTGCCATTACGATTTTACCAGACGAGCCTCCGTGTATTCGATCTCCCCGAGATGCAGACAGCGCCTTTGGACAAATTGTACATTACTGTCGCCCACATGACAAAGCGCCTGAATGCCATCGCCCGCGAAGCGCATGCAACGCCCACTCCGGAGGGGGGTTCTGCTCGGCTGCCTGACGAGCCCAAGACAATCCAAGGTATATAAACGCTTCGAATCACACACTACAGCCAAAAGGGGACGTATAGATGTGCACGTTCTCCCACCAGCAGGAAACTGGCCAAGTTCGTGTGGCGTCCAGGAAGGGCTCCTGTGGCGTCCATTGCTTGTGTTCAGACTGCATGCGCGCCGGCTCCTTAACTCCCGCTCAGCTCCTTCTCCTCACTGTACAGCCACCCCCGGCCTCTGCACTTCAATATGCCCAGGCAAGCTCCAGACCGTTTTGCTGCTACTCTTGTGGAGGCGGCTACTGGTGCCCAGTGGGCTCCATGGAGGGTCATTCCAGACCCAGATCCTGCTCCATTTGTTGACACGACCGCTGCTATTGCTGCATCGACGTCTATTGACCCTGATGCTGCTATTGCTGCTGTTACTTCTGTGGTTGCTGCAGTTGAGGGGCTGTTGCTCCTTCACCGGTGGCAGCCCTTCTTGATCTCTGATACTGAGGGCTCCGGGTGTTTGCGTAGGGATTTTGTGTTTTTCAGGCAGATCTTAAGAGCCAGGGAGCACTCGATGCGAATGGGGATATAACGAGCCTGGGCTACCTGATGATGCAGCTGCCAATAGATGTGCGGCTTTGCAAGTGAGTCCTTGGACGCAGAGGCCTGTGTGTTTTCTTTTTCCGGGTGTGAGGTAGGTTGAAAGGTGTCTTGCTATGCCGTCCTTACTTCAGCTCGTGAGAATACATGTGTCATGGGAACTCATACGAGGTGGTGGGCAAGGGCCAACAGACGGCAGCATTGTGAGCTGTATATAAGAATTAGGCATGCTATTCTGTGTTTTGCAGACTAATATTCCTAGGTATTGCTTTCGGCTGCCCACTGGACGCCGTGGTGCTGGCTAGCTGTCTAGCTAGCTCCGATTTGTTCGCTTTCCCAGCGCTGATGCTACTTCAAAGACACTCCAAGGCGAGTGCAGGATATGAGGCCGCGTTACAGCTGCAGCAGCAACTGAAGTCAAGGGCTTTGTTCGATGGCGGCCACTTCTCCGAGCCGCTTATGCTGCGGTGAGCGAGTTATATTTACGTCTGAGGCGCAGACCCTAAAACCGTCACGCGCAGGCCCAGCCTCACCTGTCATAATTCCCCTTTCCGGACTCTGCAAAGCGTGCAGTTGCTATGATTTGAACCAATTTAGGTGCGGTGCCGGTAGTACTGCCTGTACACCGTAACACCGTTTATGAGCTGTCCAGTGTTGTGGAGTGGCGTCCTTCGCGTTAGAATGCACCGTGGGCTCGAGGGATGCCTAGTGTGTTTAAGGTTCGGGCGTCGTGTAGGCATGCCGTTGCCCCGACCGAACTCTTTTTCCTTCCGTATGCTCTGTTGTGTGTAGAGGTGCTTTGCTACTGCAGCTGCTGTGGGAGCATTGTACTGTGTTTTGTGTTGGCCCAAGGGGCTACTCTCTGTTCTGTCCTCCGCCTCTGTCTTGTTGTGTATCTTCCTGTTGCGTACGGTCTGTGGTAGTTTGGTTTCCTCTGAAGTTGTTAGATGCGTTGTGCTGCTGCTCTTCTGCCCATCTTCGAATGGCTGCTGCTGCTTCATGCATGCGCCTCATGAGCCGCTTTGTTTCTCGTAGGAACTGCTTTGTTGAGTTTCTCTTACACTTTGCGGGTTCGACAGCTGAACTCCGCTCGCGCCTGGCGCGGCAGGCAGCAGGGAGCCGCCCCCGCCGATTGGAATTGAACATGAAGGTGAGCCGCCTGGGGACTCAGCAACATATTGACGGCAGCACGTGATCCCTGCAGCTGCAACAAAACCTGCACAGACTGAGACATATATATATATATATATA
>NW_013565010.1:0-4233 GCF_000499605.1 Eimeria maxima | reverse complement strand
ATATATATATATATCTAGCTGCCTATACACCGCAGCTGCCTATACACCTAAAAAACCTAAAGAATTATTACTTACTAAAACTTCCTCCTCTGTATTAAATATTAATTATACCTAAATAAATAAATAAATAAATAAATAAATAAATAAGTAAATAAGTAAATAATATTTCTTCTAGTCCTTCCTAAGAAAGTAAAGGATAAAAATAACTAACAAGGTATTATCTGCGGTGTATAGGCAGCTCCTCCTATCTACTAATAAGTAATGCTTACTACTAATAATCTATTTTATTTATTTATTCCCTCTATTTATTTAATTTAATTAATTAATTAATTAATTTATTTATTTATTAATTTATTTATTTAATTTAATTTATATATTTAAAGCCCGCATTAGTTGTTTAGCAACAGCAGCCTCTACAAGGCAGCAAAAGATGCAAAAAAGAGTTTGCTGCTGCTGCTGCCCATGCTGCTGCTGCTGCTGTTGTTGTTGTTGCTGCTATAATAGTTGCAGTTGCTGTTACTGTTGCTGCTGCTGTTACTGCTGCTGCTGCTGCTGCTGCTGCTGCAGCTGCTGCAGCAATTACTCTACTTTCTTCCTAAAGGAGCAACCCTCCGTCAATTTGCACTTCCCTCCTGTTGGCTGACACAACATGACGTTGCAGCTGCAGCAGCAGACACACAGACACGCATGCATGCATGCAGCAGCAGCAGCAGCAACGAAGACGAAGAAGAAAAAGAAGCAGCAGCAAGGGTACAGCATGTATGCATGCATGCATGGAGCAAGAGGTCACCACAGGGATAATAAGTCATTTTATGTATGCATGCATGCATGCAGCCCCAAAGTTTATACACGCATGTATGCATGCAAATAAGAAGAAGAAGAGGAGAATGGTCCACATAGTACAGCAGCAGGAGCAGCAGCAGCTGTTGCTGCTGTTGCTGCTGCTGTTGCTGTTATAAGCACTAGTCATGCTAAGGGAAGGAAAGAAGAGAGCAGCAAGAGAGACACAAAGAGAGACAAAAGGAGACAAACAAATAAACAAAAAGAATAAAGGAAGAGATAAATATAATATACATAAATATACATATATATGCATATATATACATATATACATATATATACATATATACGTGTATATACATGTATAGAGGAGAGGGAGAGCAACATATAAATATTATAATTAAGAGGCAGCAAATGCATGCAACAATTAGGCAGCAAAGGGAGAGAGAAAGAAGAAGAAAAAAAAAGCCCTAAAGCATGCAGCAGCAGCAGCAACAGCAGCAGCAGCAGGATCGAGAAGACCTTCTTCTGCTGCTGCTCTCCACAAAAAGAGAAGAAAACAGAAAAAAGTGTCCCTATATAAAGAATTGCTGTTGCAGTATGCTGCTGCTGCAATTAGCTGCTGCATCTGCTGCTGTTGGAGTGTACAGACAGCTAAAGAAGAAAAAAAAAAATAAGAAAAAGTTTCTTACCTGCCGCAAAGAACGACAGTTTGTGCATGAGAGAAGACAGTAGCAATTGAATAACAACCAGGGCATTTAACATCCATAAAGAATGATTTAGGGTTAGGTATAAGTCTTTTTAGTTTATGTTTCTTTGCTTCCTGAATAGGATCAGGGTGCAACAAGTCCATCTCCATCTTCTCTTTTCTTGTATAAATAAGAGTAAATAAAGAAGAAATTCAACAATTATTCTACTCTTATTTACTCACAAGATGGAGATTATTATAAAATGCACCTCTTTTTTATCATTTATACCCAACAGCAGCAACAAACAGCAACTTGCGGCTCCTCCTGCTCCTCCTTGTACCCACACATTCAAGTGTACATACACCTCAGCCCAGCCCTAAGGCTACCGAACGCATCGTGGGGCTGTGGTCACACAGCAGCCGGAGGCTATCGGTATCTATACAATTTCCATCAAAATGAAGACTTTTTTATACCTTTTTACATCGTTTTTAATGTTTTTTAATGCATTTGTATATTATTTAATTAATTGAGAGAAAAAAAGCAGAAAAAATTATGCAGGAATGACATTATTGCCCCACAGTAGCACAGCCCCAACGAGCCAACAGAAAGAGAGCCAGCAGACGTATGTATACAAATTGAAAAGACGACTCATTGGCGGCTTCTCCTCTTTTGTCAGCATTTTGTTGTTCTGTTTCTTTTTTATCAAATAAATACTCATTTTTATGAGAAACAAGAAAAAAATTGATGCAAATTGATGTATTTATCTTGTTATACGGTAGTGTAGCAGCAAAGAATTCCTTTATTGCAGAAAGAAAGATAGAAATAAGGAATTTTCTTTTTCTTCCCTCTCTTTATGTACATTTCTCTTTTATATTTCTCTAATTAATTGAATTATTTGTTTATTATTTATTATTTATTATTTATTTCTGCCTAATTCGTGTTGAGTTATTCATATTTACTTCTTACCCGCCGTCACCCAATCGGTTACCTAACCACTAGATTATTAACCCAACATTTCCCCTTTCTTTTTTCTTCTCTTTCTTTTCTCTTCTATTTTTCTTCATTTTTCTTCCTTATTGCTGTTTATCAAGCAGCATTCTTTGAATTGATTGGCTATAGGCTGCACTTATAGTGCAGATTTGCCTCATCACATATATTAAATTGAGGTGTACGTACACCGCAACAAGATGATTATTCCTATTCGTTGTTTTACATGCGGCAGAGTCATTGGACATCTGTGGGAACAATACGTAGAGAAACTACAAAATGATGTTGACGAAGGGTAAGCCGCTGCTGCTCCTGCTGCTTTTCTTGCTCCTGCTGCTTTTCTTGCTCCTGCTGCTGGAGGTGGCCTATGATGGGATATACATTGAGGGTTTAGGGTTTAATATTGAGGGTTTAGGGTTTAATATTGAGGGTTTAGGTTTATAAGGAGGAATATGATTAATATGGAGGTTTATATCTCTTTTGTTTGTATATTTATGTCTATTCTTTATTATTTTTTCATTATTATTATCTTTATTATTTTTTCTCTCTTTTTTTACGACCTGCATTTGTCCTTTTGCATGCATTTATTTGCATCTTTTATTTAATTAATTAATTAATTAATTATTTATTGTTCTTTTTTTTTTCTTCTTTTTTTATACAGGGAGGCATTGAATGATTTAGGATTAAAGAGATATTGTTGCCGTCGTATGATATTAACGCATGCAGATCTAATTGATAAATTATTAGCATATAATAGTAAGTATTTATTTATTTATTTATTTATTTATTTATTTATTTTATTTATTTGTTTATTTATTTATTCTCCTTTTCTATCTGTCCTTTATTCTTTTTACTTATTTATTCTTGTTTTCCTCTCCTCGTGTCTTTCCTTATTTCTTTTTTTTTCTTGTATTATTGGTGTACCTCTCCTAAATTTTCCTCTCTAAACCCTAAACCCTAAACCCTAAACCCTAATTTATAACAACTGCTAATAATAAGCAGCGAGGGTTTGGAGTGTTTATGTGTTGCAGTCTATGAGAAGAAAGTTGTAGATGCATAAAAAGAAGAGAAAAAGAAATAATAAATAATAATAAATATAAATAAATAAAAATAAAATAACTGACTAAGGAGAAACATGATGATACACAGAAAATACTTCCTTTGCTGCTGGTGCTGCAGCAGCAGCAACAACGTAACAGCAGCAGCAGCAATGTAACAGCAACAGAGCAGCAGCTATAATTGTGTTGCTGCATTATCTACTTGCCGTTATAAATATAAATATATGTATATTATGTATATTAAATAAATAAATATTCCCTTTTTCTTCCGTTTTCTTTTACTTATTCTTTTTTCGTGTTGGTGAGTGTATGTACACCAGGTGTATATACACCCGAAGCCGCATCAACTTTATATTTTATAATTTGTTTTTATTACTGGCAGGAGAAAGACTATTTTATTATTAACTACTAATTAATAATTAGTAATTTCTAATTAATTACTAATTACTACTTCAGTTGTTGCTGTACGTACACGGCAAGAGGAAGCAAAGCAGCAGCAGCAGGCAGCTCGAGTGTATCTTCTAGTACTTTTGTTTGTTGTGCAAATAAAATGTTTTGTTCATTTTTATTTATTTCTTATTGTTATTATTTAATTATTATAAGAAGAAAAGGAAACCCTCCTAATACACTGAATGAAGGGTTGGTTGCTTGCTGTGTATACACCCCGACTAACACCGGAGGTAAACGAGCTATAAGATAAAGGTTTATAATATATATAT
>NW_013565009.1:0-5147 GCF_000499605.1 Eimeria maxima | reverse complement strand
GCAGGTTAAATATGGACACTAGATTCGAGAGTGGCTGCTGGTGTGCTGTGTAGCGGTGGGTCTGTTTGCGTTACTGCCCAAGGCTTCAGTTTGGATGCGTGTTTTGTTGTGTTTCTTGAAGCAAAGCAATGGTGAATTGAGTTAGAATGGCGACAGCATGAATGCAGAATGTGTATTACAAATTTCACACGTTGAGTGCTCTGTTCGGAAGCAATAGTGTGCACATTTTATTTTTAGTTTGGGTAGCCACGAGCGTGGCTGGACGGTGTGGGCATTTGGATTCAACTGCGACAAGCCCAAACGCTCTATTGGGGAGGGTTCGTGTGCCGTAGAATAGACACAGGTTTAGCGAGCGATCGACGGATGTTCTTAATGTACTCATGGTTGCGCGAAGCCTTCTATTGGTGTTGGATACCTTGTTAGTTTTCCGGCGCCATGCTCTCCACAGATGCAACGTTTGGTGAGCTGTAGGCATGCAGTGATCGCCGGTCTTGGTGTTTCGGAGTTACCAATCTTATACTGCCGGGTCGGCGTCGAGCAGTTGTCCCTCTCTTGCCTCTATAGCCGCGTGCTGAGTTTTACATCTGTAACCTGCAACCGGTTGCGGCGTAGGCTTAATGCAACCGCCGTTATCTTCTTGCGTGCGTTCTCATTGGCACGGCATGTACGCTATGTTGCTTTTCGCCTATATTGCAGGAAGTGTGTTTCGCTTTCTAATCGTTGAGAGATCTCCCGTGTCGAACAGGGTTCATGCTTGGTCCTTGGACAGTGCCTGCTGATGCGTGCTCTGTCCGCGAATTTGGCCGTGCGCACATTGAATCTTAGTAGTTGATATCCACCACATTGTCTGGAGACGAATTCGTGTCATGTAGTCTGTGCACAGGTTGAGCGAGTGAATAGTGGACGTTTTATACGCTCATGGCCCTCTTATGCTTTCTTCCTAGTGATGTTGCATAGCTTGTTCATTTGCCGGAGCCGTGCTATCTACAGGTGTCAAGTGTGCATATGTGTCTAGCCAGCGGAGCTAGCGATGTCTTATCGTATGAAAGTTACCATACACACGGCAGCAGTTCGGTATCGCATCGTTGTCCCTTCTTCATCCCACAGGCTGTGTTGTGGTTTTGTAGTGTAACTAAGGCAACCATGTGGTTGGAGGAGCTCTGTATCACAAATATCACAGCAGAGAGTTCCTTGACGTTTGACTTCTCTACTCAGCTTGTGAGCGTCTGTATGCAGTAGGTTTTTTTTAATTCTATCAGTTTACTCCTAAAGTGCACGTTTCAGGCGCTTACAAGACATGAATAAGGTTGCGAATGCGATGAAATGTGCCTGATCGGCGGGTTTTGACCGCTAAAGCTAGTGAGCTTGTTGGTGTCCATAGACAGGCAAAACAGCGACACAGAAAGCTAGAACAGCTGTAGACGAACTGCCGATATGTTGGTCGATTTACGTCCGTGTGCATTCTTTCATGTTGGATGCGTGTTTTCGTGTGTCTGTTGAAGAGGAGCAGTGGCCATTTTAGTTAGGATGGCGCCTGTTCGGACGCGACCGCGCATGGTTAAATTGCTATACGATATCCACAATTCAACGGTGGATATCGATGAGCCTAGCTTGAGCAGGGTATGTGGGTTGCAGTATTGACATGACTTCATGGCGTAGATGGGCCTTTCTTATTCGCCGTTACCTCCGCTTGGCTCGGTAGTGAGACTGCATAACTCGCCTTTTTCCTAGGTGGCCCACAGCATACAACCGATATCCAAATATCTTTCGTTTTCTTTCTACAGCGGTGAGGTGCGTATATTGTTTGAATGTTGCTGTGATTTTTATCTGCAGGGCATAATTGTATGCAGGCCGTGGCGTGAACCGTTGTGCGTTTCTCGTGGCGGACTCAGGGCTGGTCTTCTCATGCAAAATGGCTACTTTTACTTAACGTCCCCGTGAAATGGTACCTTTAGCCGGGCTAGTGGATGCTGACACCAGTTGCAGGCGGTGCTTTCTGCGCTCCACAAGGATTTTTTAGAAGGAAAGCATATTTCAAATGGTACGGAATGCCTGTTTGTGATTTTTCAGCGAGTAGGCTTTGGTTTCCTGAGAATGAGAAGCACACGTTGTCCTTACCTCTCCCATTGCAATATTGGCTTCGCCGTTTGCAGTATGCTTTATATTTCGTTGAAGGAGCGGCTCTTTACTTGAGAATGCTGGCACATAGCAAGGCATGCTGAAGAAGATTCGTGTAATATCTTCATATTGTTCGGCGGGATAGGTGCTAGCTTGGGCATCATCGTCATACCGACGTCTTCACTGCAAGGGGGCTAATCGAGAAGGCAAGTGCGCCCATGAAGCTTTGCCATGACACCAAAATCTTCGTCTTGCAAAGCAATAAGCAAGCACTCGCCCCTTTGCGAAGCTTTCTCAATGGACACACTTTGGAGTCCTCTGCTCTTTTATAGTCTAGCACGCAGACGGGTATTTCTTCATGCTTGAACGGCCCGAGCAAACGACTGCAGACGCCGCTGACAAGCTCTATCCCGAGTACCTTGCATATTTGGGGTGGATGCAGAGTTCACCGGTAAAGCATTTGAATTGGCATATCTTTCCTTCGGCTACAGCAAGTCTGTCCAGCAGTTTTGTGGCATTCCGTCAACGCAATGATGATGGCGTCTGCCTAGCAAATGGCTTTGACACCCAGCTCTGGCAACTACTGCTGTGCACTACTTCATATGGAATAGTGGTTTCTATGCGTATCCGCCACTTCAAGGAATTGGTGGAGCTTCTGAATATAGCACATGTCCGGCTCAGCACGTGGGTTTTCCACGCAGCTCTCTCCAACAAGCACGAAAACCAATTATTTTGCTTTTGTTGGAAGTAGGAAGGAATGCAAAACTCTGTGCCAGCCGCACGCGTACAAAAAACGTGTTCTCCCGATGCACAAGGGGTGGTGTATCTGTAGGCAGGCACTACGAAGCTTGTTGTTGTTTTTGCGGAGGCGCTTGAATGTTGTAAGGTGTCATTATGGGAAAAATGAGTTTGTTAAGCACTGAAATAGCATTTTGGCTCGCGAAGTATGGGTTGTCTCAATGTGCGATGCTGGGGCCCCGCGAAAAACATCCAAGACTCATTTGTGGAGTGACAGATCCTTGAGCGGTGCATGCACTACATTCGTTACCTTTGGTGGCGAAGCCCGTTTGCTTGAAGAGGTATATGGTGCGAAAGAAACATTGCGTTGTAACATGTATACAAGTTTGCAAACGCACATTGACGGTGGTTCTGCTGAAGCAACTCCTATACATAGGAACGACGTTGGCGCGAACGCAGGTTGTAAGCTCCAGCAACAGCTGCGTCAAATCATCGTGCACGTGTTTGCAAATCCCATGTCACATGGTTATCTTAACGCGGCAGGGTGGATCACCGCCAGCTATGGAGCTTACAGTGGCAGATGTGGCTAGTCGAAGTACGGATTATCGTGAACTCTTAGGTGCAGGAGGTGTCCACTGTCCAATTGGACACCGTGGCGGGAGCGCCCACATAGAATGTACGTTCTCAGTTCTAAATAATTTAATGTTAGCTGCAGCGTGTGCAGAACTGATCTTCTTGAAACTTGGATCAGATTGCGCCTTGGCTGTAAAAAGGTTGCATGTCGGAGGTTTGTGCCCCCATACTTTGGCGGAAGTGTTACTTGGTTCGCTGTCTATGCTAGGTGTTAACCCTAGTGCAGCTTCCGCCAAGTCTTAATAATTATCTTCGAAGACAAAACGTATGCCTAAGGCCAATCTAAGACAGACCGCACCAACATTGCCCCCCATTGATCCAGCTAGCAAGTTTCCAGTATAATCAAACGTTATCGTGTTCGTCTTGTATAAAAGCAGTGCATGGCTTAGGTTGAATGCTTAAAACGGTTTGAAAATCGCGAATGAGGACTTCGTCAAACCGAACCGTCGGCTGACGTACTTCTGTGCAGTCGCTTGAAACCCAGTGCTCTAAAAGGCAATGCATGGAACGTGTGGACACATTTTGTTTACCTGGGATGGTTATACAGCTCGTGCGTCGCTGCATTTGAGGCTCGTTTGTTTGGTACAGAGTGCGTGTCATGTTTATATTGCCTGTAGCGGTGCTTCGATGGTAATGTTCGTCCTCGATCACTAGCTATCGTCACGTTAGCGTCGATCTAAACACCATTCTGGGACGGCTAGAAGCCTGTATCACCTAGGTATGAGCTATGTCCTGTGCCTGTCAATGCAGGCTTGGCCTGTGGTCATGTGTTTGATGCAGAAAGTACGCCGGGCTTGTGACCCTGTGTTTCACCGCTTCTGAGAATATCAAGAGCCTCGCCTACTTTAGAATGTCCCTCGGGCAAACAGTTTAAACGATGCAGCTTTTGGGAGAACCATTGTTTGATTCATCAAACTATCTAAGAATATCGTGCACCTTATTAGTATGAACTGTCTGATTTGGCTAATCTTTTTAACAGCTTCCTTTGCGCCAGTGAACTATTCTAATGGTGTGCAGGGGACATCATTTGTCTTACACGCAAAGGATGATCGGCATGTTGTTTATTGTGGAGGCTGTGAGTTACAGTTCCAAGCCCGCAGTGTCTTGTTCCCTAGCGTAGCTGTGCCACCGTATGGAGTTGACGAGAGCCTCTACACATTTTCCCAGCTTGATAACCGTGATTATTTTACGCCTATGAGTCCGAAAGCACCACTGGCAGGTATTGGTCACTGTGCTAAGAAATGGGCACGTTCAACACGAAAGCTCCCAACTGAAGACGGCGTCGTCCAGTTTCCTGTACCGGTACGCACGTATGTGCTTTTCGGTTCCCACATCGAGCTTCTGGCAGCCATGGGCTAGGTTGAGGAATCCCATATCTTATTTCGTTGTTCTGTGGCTAACCTGCAAACTTTTGAAGTGCTAAGATCGGCTGTGTCTTACAAATCAATTATTTGGTGGCTCAATTGCGGTGCTTCGCTTGCCACGTGCAGCTGGTGCGTTAATATATCCCAGCCGACTGCCGCTCCCCCTTCGAATCGGCGATCCAAGCAAGCTCGCGCGGCGGTCTATGCCTTCTATGCGCGTTTTGCATAGCGCGACCCTACTTGCAAGCCGAAGTCGCGAGAATGCACCAACTTCGCGGAGCCAGTGGCATTAGG
>NW_013565008.1:0-5083 GCF_000499605.1 Eimeria maxima | reverse complement strand
CATCGTCCCTTGAGACTCTAACGTGGGTAGATGATGATCGCACTTGCAGACACCACAGCGCAAACAGAAAGTTCATACCGCTGGCATTCACCATAAGGTGGAACATGTACTTCGTACCACCTCTGTGGTCTTTCATAACCGCACGTAGCACTTCGCAATCTTGGTAAATAAACAGACGTGCACTTTGGTCACTGAGTACGCATGGGCTACACACAAAATAATTGGGCAACAAATGGCGGTATCTTCCCGTACAAACTGTGCCAAACAAATTGAAGACTGCCATTTTCGGAAAGCACCTCCAACGCATGTCAAAAACATGCCATATCCCATAATCCTGCATTTAAATTCTGGTCAGCTGCTTGAGCCGTGGGAAGTATAGCACACAAGCACCTCAAAACAGCAAACAGCTACATCTATTTGGGCCAACCAAAGTAGATCAAGAAGACTGCGTTTACCCGTTGCCTCCTTAAATGCTAAAAACCAGTCAACGCCACAAAAAAGTACTTTCACGCCAAGTGTTAAAGGGCCACCGCAGCGGCCCTAGGATTAGCTTCCATGCAAATCTGGATATTATTCTTGCTTTCATGCAGACATCAACCTAGGAGCTACGGCGTACAACACTAAATTCGTCCTGCCAAAATCTGACCAGAAAAGGTAAGTTGGAGTACGAAGCTATATTCAGCGCTGCTATAGGCCAGCATCGCACTGTCTGGTTGACATCGGAATATAAGGAGCAAAGCCCGTTTCGTGTATCTAGCTAATCAAGGAATTGTTCGTGTCTGCGGGCAGGAAGCAGCAAGTCGATGTCTAATAAGGGTCTTCTCATCGACCTGAGGCAGGAAATAAGAGAAATTTCCCGCATGCGCTACACTTTGCCGTTGTGGTCAAGAGGGGGTCAGATATCTCGTGTGTAGACTGTGAATGGCGCCTGTGTTAATGAGCATAGAAAAATCACGCTCCGCTCTTCAGAGTTGCCGATAAGCTCAATTTGCCGACGGAACACAGGTTCAGGGCATGCCTATTCCAATCCCGTACTCCCTAGATAGATTCCAAGGTGCAGATTAAACCGCCCACACTGGATGTGCCCCGGAGTTGGAAGAATTGTCGATGCCCGCCTCGTGGAAATCTTGTTTACCAGTACGTAGTTCCTGGCGTACTCGTGGCCGTGAAAAGGGATGGTCATGTGCACAGGTTAGCCCTCATACGGAATACTATAAGGAAAACAAGACATACCGGACGATTCCTGAAGAGCATGCTGCTGACTTGAAATATATACGCACAGCCGTTCACAATGATGTGCGTATAGGTGTAGCACGTATAGCATCGTACCAGCAACGCCAACCCTCACATGTGGCGCACGCACCATCTGCGCAAACAGTCATATCCTTCACCGCGAACTTCAGAAACTGCAGGAGGCTACAAAAATGCCTACATTGAGGCTAGCGTATTTGGAATCGCTACCCCCAGACAAGTAGGTAGCAGGACAAGGGCAACCGTTGCTGGGTGAGCAAGCGAAAACGCCGCAGGTGCACTTTTGTTCACCTTCACCACTCCAGCTCGTTTTCTGTCCACAACCACGGCTGCTCAAGTTTCGACTACTACTGCTTTTGACCGCAGGCGTACACAAATACGGTTGTGGAAAATATTTAATTTGCCATATCAGGGCACGGCAATTGACTGTGTAAATGGCATACCTCCTGCGCAACCCATCCTTGCTGACGCTTTTCCGTGGCAGCTCACTCTACTTGCATAAATACATATTAGTCATAAAATCATTTTCTATGTGCGTGGGATTCCATTCAGTAGACGCATAGAGAGCTACGCTCGCGGCATTGAAGCGCTTAATAGACGTCCCTCGCAAACTTGCTGTCCCATGCTATCTTCGGGGGGAAGCAGATCGATCTGCTATATGCTCTGGTATGTTGTGGCAGACTACAGATACCTAAGCGCAGTATGAGTCTTGCGAAAAGTATTGCGGCTCAGGCAAGAACGGAGAACACTTGTGTCGATGCAATAGAGTTCGCCCCGGCGTACTATCTGGTGGAGGGAAAATTACGTTTTGAGGTGCAGAGCCTTTCAGGAAATCGTTGCTCCGATTCTTTTACAATTTTGGCACCTTTGGATTCACGTCCGCTCTTCCAGGAGACTTGTGCAAGCGAGGAGCGAACAGCGACGGGCTTGGAGGAGCATTAGAAGGAGGAACCTATGCGATGCCCCCCAGAAGCACCTTTCCGAGAATAGTCTAAATGCCTCACCTGATCAACAACAGTTGCCCTCTCCCGTGCTGTCGTCGGTGCCCGTTTGCACACATTTTCGTAAAGCGAAGTGCACATACACGAGTGGTTATTTGATGTGCTTTAGCGAGGCTGTAGATACCAGAGAATTAAGAGCCCATTCTGGGGTAAAACACCAGAACAGCAAACCCATGAAGTTTAGCTCCGTGGTTTTCTTTCCATCGGATCCGTCCAGTTTGGCGCACGTCCTGGTCATTTGCTCGTAAACGAGGTGGATCTTCACCTCTACGGAAACGTATGCACTAGATGGCCTATTTACGATATTTATGAGTACGTCATGTAGACTGTGTCAGGTAATAACCATTTGAACAACGCACGCAGGGACAACAAAATTCAGCCTCAGGCCACTGCGTGATGAATCCAGTGCATGGGCAATCGAACCTGGATCAGGAAATTTCGTTCATCGGTTTGCTGTGAACCGGAGACGCATAACTTGTGCAAATGCTCGGCAGCTGTACATGTCCGCGGCCCGTACCAACAGCGGTGTCAGCGCTGTTTTGACAAAATCAGTTTTGCATAACGTGGGGAGTTTCAACTACACTGTCATGCATGCGGTTCAAGCGCACTTTCTACGAACAAAGGGCATAGCAGCTGGCTTCTCAAGAAGACTTGGCGACGCTGGCTATGGACCGTGTGATGTCAAATATTCGTTTACCTGATAATAGACCTATATGAGGCACCGTGTACCCTGCGGAGCAAGCTTACTAAAATCCTAAAATCCCATTCTGGCAGCACTCCTGTGACTTCCATCCTACACCGTGTAATGTGCCGAGTGGGTGGAGACAAACTGTTGCCTAGCTCGTTGGGCACGTCGTACGGAATAAAGCAAACCAATGCTGCAGCCGCTTCCTTCTGTTTGCCACAACATCACAGTGGACCTCTCTGCTATATGTGTCCTAACAAGTCGAAACTGTTCCACATGATGCACTAATATATTGCACTTCATTACCTAAAAGCGTACCACCTGTGGTGAGCGCAACCAACGTATCCGCCTAGCAAACACTAGTTCCAAGTGTACGAATGGGTTCAGGCTTGGTTTCCCAATTGTAGCCCAAGCGAACGGCTGGAGTGTGCATTGTAATGGCCTGCTTCTGTATTTTTGTTGCTTCACAAGGTCCTGGGTTTCTAGCCTAGTTACAAAGCATAATCGGTAGCTGAGCCTGCTCACAGGGCGAAGTGCACATACTGTCTGAGAAGCAGTCATCCCCCTCACCAAGAGCGAACGGTTAAGCCAAATGTCACTGCAGAACACTTGCATGGTCTTACGAGCTTCTGCTTGTAAAGATATTTTACGTTTCTTTGTTTGCCGAGAACCTAAGCTGTCAGGCTCTCTAGTGTGTGGCCCTATGTGGCTGCCTGATGTTGACGAACCGCGAAGAGGAACTGGACGTGCTGGAAAGTAAATTGGTACGCTTCATAAGCACCAGTGTGAAACATGCCGTACTTTCTTAAAATTTGCCTTATCGGGTTCTCTGGCGGCCTTGAGTACATGCTACCCTGTGGAGTACCCTTGCAGGTGGGCTTCTGGCGATGCTCTGGGGAGCGATGCCATGTAGTGGTATTGTGGAGATGGCAACCCAACGCATTTTGGAGAACATGTTCCAAAATGAACTGACCGGAAAACGAACACACCAGCTGCATTAGAAACAGCGCGAGCACGGCTACTGGCATGCATGAGAAAATGTACTCCTAAATTGCAATGAAACAAATTAGGCCGAGCCAAATGGCAGCGGGTCAGCAGTATTTTCAGTTCTACCGTTCCCGAACAGCTTCCGAACAACTTCTAGACCGACGACTTTTACGTGTCTACTGTCAACGACAGGCAAGGCCGGGCAACACGTGTCACTGATTGAAGACTGGCCAATCGTATACAGAAGCCGCTGGATAACAATTTGGTGAGGGACCGCTGGCTAACTACGTCTCACCTCATACATAGCAGAGGGGGAGTCAGGCTGGGTCGTAAGGCAGTGTACCACAGCCAAATACGTGAAGTGCAAATCAAAATTCGTTGCTTACAATCTGCGTGAAGCAAGTCCAGTTTTTGTGACGCGGATGAGCACTCCTCCATATTCAGCTAGCATAACTTCTAGTGGTGATTTGGTTTCCAAGGTTCAGCACTTAAACCAACCATTACTCAGGACCCAAAGACTTGAAGCAGCATATAGAGAAGCACCACCTATTTACAACCCACAGAAACCGTGGCGGCGGTTGCTCGCAGGCGCCAGCGCTCACAATCTGTGTGGCAAGGGCGCAGAAAGAACGGCAGAGCAGTAACTCCTGGGGGACAGCACGCTGCACAATATGAAGAGCATAAACTCTAGCCTCATGGAAGGGGTTTAAACGCAGTATACAACCGGTGTAAACACGTTTGCATCTACGTGAAAAACGTACGGAAAAAGTTGTAGAGTGGTGCTATGTTTGCATTGATGTGCGTGCATCCACGCATATGATCCAACCCAAAGTATGTTTATTTGCTCGTTAAAATAGGTACAACTCATATTTTTACAAACTAAATGTACGGCGTGGCTAAGATGCAGCTTGTTTGTAAGGCGTCTGCTCCGTCCTCGAGTCATGTGCAGCATTAGAAGGTTGCACCACACTGATTACACAGACTATGCATGAGCCGCGTACTCAAATAGTTAGTGTGTTTTGCAGTAACACTGACTCAGCAAATAATCACTACCTATGTAGGGAAGTAATGCCAAACATTCTTACAGGCTGGGACGAGCCGTTCAGAAAGCTTGAGGGATACGTATTTGTCAGCATGCTGCGCTTGTCTTGCTGAGAAC
>NW_013565005.1:0-44041 GCF_000499605.1 Eimeria maxima | reverse complement strand
GGGGGGTGGGGGGGGAGGGGGGGAGCCTCTCCCTCTGCTGAACTAGAGGGTAGAGGAGAGGCACCTGCTGCTGTCTTCACCGCTCAACTATCACCGCCCTTGCCAGCTCTTCTGACCGCAGTTAGCAGCAGATTATGGATGACGCGGGTCCCAGTGGAGCCGTAACGGCGGTAGGGACCCTCGCTGGCGCCGCGCGCAGTGCAGTTGTCATGAGATGCCAAGACACAACGGGAAACGCGGACGAGCTGAGGGCAGCCTCAACGTGCATCAAGATGGCTGCCAACGGAATTGCTTCCTGCGGAACCAGCCGAATGCACTTCGGAGGGGACTCGAGGTGTACGTACAGCGGCAATGGTGCTCCATCCTCCAACACCCTTCAGCTGCCACTGCTTTGTGACTCCACCTCTTTCCCTTACGAGAAGCAGCGGCGGCAGCAGAAGAGGGTCGATGAGCACCAGACAGAAATGAGAGGGACTGCGGAGGAGGATTGGTCTCGCTCTAGGACCGCCACAGTGTCGGATGTGCGCTCCTTACCACTCATGGTATCTCGTTCTTTGTCCTTGTCTTTGCTAGCGGCTTTGAGCCCTTCCGAAGAGGCAGGCGGAAGCAAAGGCGACAGTAATAGTAGCAGCAGTAGCAGCAGCAGCAGCAACAGCTGGTCCCTTGCTGCGGCTGAGCGGGCTGCTGCCTTGAGCGTGCGGCGCTGCAGCAGTGGAGGAGCTGCTCCTAACCATGTTCCTGCTGTGAGGCACAGTAACGCCCCCTTCAGAAGGGGAGGCCCTAGAGTAGAAGACACGCGAATGGGGCTATGCTACACCCAGGCATCAGTAGAGTCTGGGCTGTACGCGTCTCTAAGCAATGCCCGGCGGACAGGCAACAACAGTGGAGCATGCAGCAGCCGCAGCAACGCATGCAGCGACAGCAGCAGCAAGCATGCACCCCCGTGGGCCTCAGATAGGCAATTCTGCTTCTCTGGCGTCACCACGCGCAGCCTGTGGAGTACCCGCATTTGCGCATGTAGACCGAGTCCTGTTCTAGCTGCCAATCGCAATTGCAGCAGCAGCAGCTGCAGCAACATCAGCAACAACACCAGCAAAAGAAACGGTGTCAACGGTGTAGGGCGGACCTTGAACCCCGAAGCCGAAGGCCCCGCGGGGTTGAGGCCCCAGCGCGTGGCTCGAGGGAACCGCAGGCACAGCAGCAGCAGCAGCAGCAGCAGCAGCGACAGCGACAGCAACTGTAGCGGCAACAGCAAGGGCAGCGGCGACAGCAGCCGCAGCAGCCTGTGGGATGGGGAGCTGCGGGAGCTGCGGGACTCTTTGACGAAGGGAGACAGCGACAAAGGAGACGCCACTCAACCTACAGACTTTGACGATCCGCTGGAGAGACTGCAGACTATGCAGCTGCAGCATCAGCCGCGTTCTCCTCTGCTGCTGCTGCGCTGCAGCAGTTCGCAAGAGGCGGACATGCTGCAGCAGATCGGGGGCGACACATGCCCCCTGCTGCCTGACGCACTTCCTAATGCTAGTGACACCGTGTCTATTGCTGCTGCTTCTGATCCTTTGGCATCTGCTGCTGCTGCGCCTGTCCCCATCCCCGCAAGCGGTGAGACCTCAACTCTGCTGTAGCTGCAGCAAAAACGTACATAGGTGCTTGTGTGCATGCCGGCATGCATATGCGCTCAGCGTATCAGCAAATTCACACGAACCGAACGCACGTGCACAGCATGGCAACTCCAAACTCCAGCAACGACACCAGCAGTAGCAGCAGCAGTTACTCGTGGGTTCTGTATGTATCTGTGTTTGTGTGTGCATGCGGTCTGCTGTTGTTTGCATTATAAGTTGGCAGTTACTACGGATTTACTTTGGGGGCGGAGGTGCGGGCTCGTGTGGCGGCGTATGAAGAGAAGACGGCCTCTCAGAGAAGGCGGCAGACGCAGCTGTATGTACACCTTAGGGAGATCGTGTGTTCCTGCTTTGTTTTCCTGTTCTTGTGTGTGTGTGTGTGTGTGTGTGTGTGTGTGTGTGTGTGTGTGTGTGTGTTTATGTGTTTATTGCTCTCTGCCTGCTCTGTTGCTGCTGCTGCTGCAGCTGGGAGGCTTATTTAGCGAGCAACCCTTGCTTCGAGGACCGGCGACCTTTGAAGCGGCTTGTCCGCCGCGGCATACCCGACCACCTCAGGTGAAGGGAGCACCTAAACCCTAATACGTGTTTGCTGTTTGTGTCTGGGTTCTTTTCTCTGTCCTCTTTGCACCGGTACTTTCAAAAGGCTATTAGGCTGGCATTCCTCCCTTTTTTAACAGCACACTTTCCTCTTGCGTTTTTTGGACTCCTGTGCCTCTCTCGTTGCTGCAGAGGAAGGGTTTGGGCTTTCTTCCTGGGGGCGGATGCTCTACTCGACTCCGACCCGAAGGCGTTTGAGCGGTAAGCCTCCATGTGTACGTATACTGAATGCACACGTTAAGGACACCTAAATCGTGCTTGTTAAATGTTTTGACTCCTTGTTCTCTTTGTCACCCAACGAGAGAGCGGAATTTCCATAGCTGGCCTTTTTTCGTGTTGGAGGTATTGCTCATGTATGCACATATGTACACATGTGCTTAGTGTTTTGTATTGTGCCAATACATATTGCCCAGATATATTTACTACATTGCACTCTGCTGCAGGCTGCAGATGGCACAGCTGCCTGTGGACGTCAGCGGCCAAATTGAGCTGGACCTCCCTCGAACGTTTCCAAACAATAAAAGGGTAACTCAAGAGAAAGCAACGCGCTGCTGTTCGCTTGCGCGGTGTACGTGGTGTATGTGGAGTGCGGGACAAGCCACGTTCTGCAAGCGCTCCCCTCGGCCAGCGCCTGTGAAATCACTTCTGCCGCGTCCGCTGCTGTTGGGGTGTTTGTACAGTTCCGCTGCAGCGGGGGCATCTGCGCGCTCCGTCGCGTTTTGCGGGGTTTTGCTGCTGCGCGTCCTGGCGTTGGTTACTGCCAGGGGCTAAACTTTTTGGCTGGTACTTTGCTGCTTTTTCAAGAACAGGAATTGGCCCTGGCCTCGCTGTTGCAGCTCGTTGTCTCTACTGACAAAAACAAAGGTAGGGGATGCGAGCTGGAGGGGCTGTAAGGAACGGGCGGTGCATCTAGGCAGGGAAGCTGTGCTGCGCTGCACGCAGCAGGATGCAGTGTATGCACTGCGGTTATGTGCACTGCGGTGTGCGGGCAATGCACTCTAGTGTATGGACAATGCGGTGTACGCACACAAGGAGCTGCTGAACTGCTACGTCGTGTGTTTCGCAGGACTGCAAATAGGTCGCTACTACTCCAATGGGATGGCAGACCTGCGGAGAGACCTGAAAGTGCTAGAGCTGCTCATTAGGCAGAAATCGCCCCGCGTCTTTCAAGTCCTAAAGTACTGAGCTGTTGCTCTGCTGCTGTTGCTCCTGCTGCTGCTGGTCTGCTACGGTTGCTAATGCATCTGCTGCTGCAGACGCTAGTTCTCAAACAGAGTCCGGTGGTTGAGCGATGCGAGAGAGGGAGGCCCTCAGAATGTCATCAGTTTCAAATGGAGTTTAATATGATTTTCTGTCGTGTATTTATTTGTCTTTGGACCTGTTTGTTTTTGTGCCTAAATTATCAGAAAGACGGGCGTGGAGGTGGAGTGGGTGGCGGCAGAGTGGTTTTTGTGTCTCTTTGCGACTTCTTGCCCGGTGAGTTTTGTTAGTTGCTTCGGATTTTGAGGTTTTGTATTAAAGCTGATTTACGGTTTGGAGGTTTCGGGGGGTTTGTTGTATGATGTGGGTGTCCGTGAAGCCGATCTGTCTCCCTCGCCTGTCTGGGGTTGTTAGCTTGAACATTCAGTTTTTCCTCGTCGCATGCGTTCTGTGATGGTGGTACAGCAGCCGACAGTGCTTCGCATTTGGGACTGTTTGATGCTGGAGGGTCCCAAGATTTTGTTTCGGGTTGCTCTTGGAGTTATCTTTTATTTCGAGTCGCAACTCGCGAAGATGCACTCCCTCGAGCAAGTCATGGGCTCACTAAAAGCCAAGCTGGCCCTCCTTGTACGCCTGCATATCCCACACACAGACTCCTTCCAAATAGCACACAACTGCCTGCGGGACAAAGATACCTCAAATTCGATAGCCATAGAGGCACTAATCGTTCTCTTGCAAGGTGCAGGCAATTACGGATGCCCGCAACATGGGCATGCGCGGGCGTATCACTACATCCTGATGACACTCCCGATGCTGCTGCTGCGGCTTTCACGTGCAGGTCGAACACAACGAATTGTTGCGACTTTGCTTCCACAAACTGCGGAGCTTCCCTAGACGCAAACTGCAGAAACTACAGCAGACTATTGCAGCAGGACTGGTGGACCCCACTAGACCCTGTGGCGAGGAACAGCAGCAGGGGGAAAACGATGAAGACCAGCAGGAGCAGCAGCAGCACCAACAGAGCCCTTTGCAAGACTCTCGCCGCCGGCGGCTGCTACCCTTTAGGCGAACCAACAAGCAGCAGCCTTCATGCGACGTGCTGCAGCCCCAACCTGCTTCACAGATCCACTTTACGTGGAGAGAAAAGCTGTCACGTGTCAGTCGGCTAGGAATGAAAAGACAAGCAACTCTGCCTCTAAGCGGACGGCACGAGGGGCCTCCCTTGTGTGCTTCCTTCGACGAACACGTAACGAAAGACGCCCTCCACAGCTGCAACGGCAGCAGAACTGAGGAAACGCGTAGACATCGCAACCTTCGCTCACTACATAAACTCAAAAGGCCGCCTGGGTCGCCAAAAAGGGGGGCATCCTCGGCCTTGCAGTGAGGGGAATGTTTGTGTGAGGGAAACTCCTGCGCGACAAGCAAACACCTCAGAAGGCGAGGCGCCTGCCTCCCTGCAGTGTTCATGCAGCTTTAAACCCTTGAAGGCCCGCAAATGTGGTTATTTTGAGGGTGTTGCAAGCGAAGGTGAGGCCGCCCGTTTGCGGCGGCGTTGTTGCGGACCGTCACAGCATGGCCTGACATTTTACACCAGGCCAGGTACTTGCTTCCGCACCAAGCCGCAGGTATTTGCAAAAGGCATGGCCCGAACCGTAGGACTACGGTGAACTTGCTGCGGCGTTTTGAATCTTTAGGGTGGCTCTAACGGTGGAGTCGGGCAAGGGTGTTTTGAGTGGTATGGGGGCCTTTTGGTAGCCGTCTGACGGCAAGATGAACCGATTCTGTGTGCAACGTACTTTTGTAAACACAGTTTGCGAGGGCTTCAAGAGTTTGCAGATGCATTTTGGCTATGCCTGCGGCCGCTCTAAGCTGAATGCGGCAGCTCAAAGGTAAGCTAGCCAGTTAGGGCGCTGCTGCATTCTGTGTCCCCTGGTAAGGCAGAACCAACAAGAACAAAAAGCCAAACAATCATAGGGCATCCTAAATTTTAGCACACTTGAATAGACGAAGCCATCGGTTGCTCGGGGTTGCGGCAGGGAGTCCTCCGGCTAGACAGCGGTGATCTCTAGATTTAATAGTGCAAAAGAAGCCAAAAAACTGCTTCAAAATGGTTCTTGGCCAAATATAACTGTCGGCTGCCACTTTTGAGTCGAACTGAGATAAAACCTGCGTTTACACTCGGTTGCATTGACAGCGCATGTATACACCCGAACGCCTTCCGCTGGCGGGAGTTGGCGGCTGGCCAGGAGGAAGTAGAAGTGTTTATGTTCCAGTAGTTGTGGCGTTCGCGAAATCCGAAATAGTGAGATCTTGCCTATAAACACGCATACTTTGTGCTTGTTATAGGTGGACATACACTTCACGTTGCGTAGCGGTGCCACTGCCGCTTGTTCGTGGCGAAGAGCGCTGAGTCTGTGGGCTGTTTGGCATCGCAATTCTGGCCCCTCTTCCTCTTTATTGTCACCATTGAGCATTTATTGGCTTACCACCGCTGCCTAGACCAGCTCTCTACCAATGTCTGCATTCGAGCCAGAGGCCTCAGGTGTGGGGATACGTCAAGGGCGTGCAGATCGCGAAGAGTCTCAGGACGACAGCAGCAGCATCACCATTAGCAGCAGCAGCAGCAGCAACAGTAGTAGCAGCAGCCAGAGCCCTTCATCGGGTTTGTACAGCGGGCGCGATATGGACGAGGAGTCACCCGACAGTGCGCAGCGGAAGCGCGAGCACTCCGAGACCCCCGATAGCGCCTCCAGCAGCTTCCAGCAGCAGGGGCAGCCAACTGCCAGCAGTAACGAAGACGAATCCCATGCAGCAGAAGACCGGGTGTCGGCAGAGCCAACATCTGCTCCTGAAAGGCAAGTTGCCAACGCGGAGGAGGCCCCGGAAAGAGGAGCCGAAGAAGAGAATGAGCTGAATGAAGAACAGCAGCCCCGTAGGACCAACTCCGAGTACAGCGAAGAAGATGATACTTCAGAACAATGGGAGGAAGCTGTCAGCAGTGCTGAGGAGGGTAGTATCCCTTTTGAGTCCGACGATGGGTCTAGCAGCAGCAGCTCCGATTCAGACAGCAGCACAGATACACCCGAATCCGCATCAGCAGCAGCAGCCACAGTAGACAGTGCAGCTGCAGAGGCAGGGGAGCAATTGGGTTGCTCCCACTATCGCCGCAAATGCAAAATAGTGGCTCCGTGCTGGTGCGTTTTTTTTTGGTTGTGCTGTTACTACAGCAATAGCAGAAGCAGCAGCCGCTGATGCAACCGCTGGTGCTGGTGCTGCCGCTGCTGCAGCAGCAGAGGCCGCATGCAACATCAGTGAAATCAATAAGGTGCAGAGGGGATTGAGGGACCGACGCTGTTCTGGCCACGTATATAAAGGCACCAACAACGGCACAGACACCGCGCGTGGTGGAGAGTACTTTTGTGCCTTGTTGCTTTGTGTGGTTGATGCTGCAGCAAGGAAATATACTGGTGCAGACACTGTCACAATGAAGCATACGAGTCGGATTTTGCCAAGGCACAGTCCGTTGGCCTGTTCTTGCTGTTGTTGCTGGAGTTGCTGTTGCCGTTTGTCGTTTCTGCTGCTGCCTGTGCTGCTGCTCCTGCTCTTTGTGCTGTTTTTTTTGCTGCCTTTTCTGTTGCTGCTGTTCCTGCATTTGTGGCTGTGTTGCAGCCGATATTCGGGGGTGAGCTGTCACGGATAGCGGGCCATATGTTTAATGCAGTTTCTCTTGCGCTGTATTTGTGTCAGCGAAATAGACCGCCACGCTGTGGAAGAAGTAATCTGCGCTGCGTGCGACACACGGCAGCCCGTGAGCAACAAATGCATGCAGTGCCAAGTAACCTTCGGGGCTTACTTCTGCCCTATCTGCAAATTTTGGGACGACCTAGGCGAGAAGAAGAAGGTAATTCTCCGGCACTGCGGCACATGAGGCTGCCACATTTGCTGCTGTCGATGAGATGCTGCTGGTCTCACTGCTGCTGCTCGTCGTGCTTTTACTTATTTTTTTGCGGCGGTGCATACATGATGGGGGCTGCTTTGCGTTTGGATTTATGCGTTGCATGCCTTTAGGTGTACCACTGCGGCGATTGCGGGATATGCCGCTTGGGAGGCCGAGAGAATTACTTTCACTGCCAGACCTGTGACAGCTGCTACCCACTCCAGCTGCAGAATAAACACAAATGCCTGGAAAATGCAATGCGCAGGCAGTGTCCTGTCTGCCTAGAAGATATGTTCTCAAGTCTGAGGCAAAGCCAAGTGCTGCAGTGCGGTCACACAATTCATGCTGTGAGATAGCACCAAGCCTCTCTTCAACAAGCAGAGCCCCCAATGCATCCACGCTGTGCAGTCCCCCTTCCTCCACCGATTGCATGCACTAAACGAGAGCCACACACTGCTCTGCTCCATGCACGCATGCATGCATCTATCAGTGCACGCATCTTCCTTGCATCCAAACGCTGCATATACATGGAATAGCCGCCCTTGCATGCTGGCAGCTGCTGTAACGGGCTGCCATCGCCAGAGCATCAATATCGAAATTATTCCTTGGAATATCTTTCCTTGGTTGCGCAGGACTGTCTGAGGCTGTTACAGAAACAGAAGGGCTTCCAAGCGATACGCTGCCCCGTGTGTGAGCTCGATTGCATGCACCCGCATCAACCCAGCATCCGCATCATAAATATAAATACGTTATGTACTAACCTTAAATGTGTATGTCAATTGCAGATTCCCAGTGAATGTATAATGTATACAATATTTATACAGGACAGGATGGGGCGGGCCGTGGTTGACGTGTTGCGTTCTGATTTGTTGTGTGTGTGGTTCACCTATTTGTCTGTTTTGTCGTTGTGTGGTTTTTCGTACTTGTCTTTGTTTTCTCCTGTGCTCTTATTTGCTGGATATGTTATATTTGTATTCGTGTGATTGGTTTGTTTTATTTGATCTTGTTGTGTCTGTAGGCAGCAAGTCGATTGCAGATTACAGCGAGTTTTGGAAACAGCTAAGTGACGAAATCGCGAGGACTCCAATGGAAGACGATATGAAGCGTAAAGTTCGCATTGCGTGCAACGATTGCCTTGAGCGTTCAACTACAGACTTCCACTTCTTGGGTGTGTGAATATACACCCGAGATTTATTTAAATATAAATCACTAGTGTGGTGGTGGGGTTGGGGGAGAGGAAGCCGTCATCGGCAGCCTGCTGGCCCTGCAGCACACTCGTTTTTGATCTATGCTTGCCGGTCTTGCAGTATGCTGTTATTTGCTGTCGAAGTCTGCAAATGCAGCTACGTTGGCAATGCTTGTGTCTGCTTTCTTTTGCCTCGTGCTCCAATTGCCTCAGGACTGAAGTGCATGCACTGCAACAGCTTTAACACCCGAGATGTGGCGGAGGACTAATGCTGCTGCGAATGCTGGACAAGAGGAGGGAGGAGGCTATTTACAACCGATGCAGCATGTCATGCAGCAGAAATATCTGCTGCCGCTAGCGAGCTGCTGCCTGCTGTCGCATTAAAATGCCGCAGCCACGCTGGGTTTGAGTATACAGATCGAGTGCCTGGTTATTTGCATGTGAGGTGTGGGGGCTTAGGGTTGACCCTGTTTTAAGGCGGATTTGCGTTTAATTCTGCAAAGTCTCGTGAGGGGGACCGTAGACGATTAAACTGCACTGCAGAGGAAGCACCGCTTGCGGGCGAGGGCGTCTCTCTGCGATGTCTATACAGCCCATCAGTGCTTATACGTTCATTGCCTCTGGCAGGCTTTTTATTCGTCTGGAAATATGTAGCGAAGCAGGAGGAAGTTGGGAGTCGGCATACAGACACCTGAGAATATCTAGAGCTGCTGTACGCAGCAGCTCGTTCTGCTGCAATTATGGGGTTATTCAGTGCTGTGCTAGCCAGCACACCATTACACTGCACCAGGTTGTTGCATAGTGTAGCCTCCCTGTCGTGGAGGAGAGCGGCAAGCAGTGAGATTCGGACTTGTCTGTTCGAGTCTGCTGTGCTGCAACTCATCATCAACTTCCTCCTCCCTGTAGCCAGAGGGGCAACAAGGCACTTGCACTTAAGACCTTTGGCTTCATGAGAGGCTCTTGTCTGGCCGCGGCATTGAACGCGTCTTCTACTACGAGAAGGCTAGTTGGCTGCTTTCAGGAGAGGAGTTTATACAACAGGCTGGGCAGCCAGCCTGAGCCTGGGGAGGAGGTTGCATGCATTTAAGGGAGAGGACACATAGCAAGGGGCTGCGAATTTTGGTGGTTGTGGGTGTTGTTTTGTTATTTTTACTAGGTGTTGTAGTTATGCTGGGTTTACTGTGCAATTGAAGGCACTATACAGAATAGAGGAAAGGAAAGAAAAGAGCTGTGCTTCCATCTTTTGACGCACCGTCGCACTCAAAGTCATCGGTTGTGATGAGCTGGATGTTATTGAAGGGGCAGAATTTGATTTGTTTTCGAGGCGGACTGGCAGTTTCTTCTTTCTGCAGCTCCCTAATCGATTGTTCTTGACGTTTTCGTTTGGTCCCGCGGCCACTGGTTGCACTTGAGGCCTCATTGCCTCGCTGATTTCTGTCTGCCTTTTTCTTAATGCTGATCTGCCCTGCTGACTTTGCCGTTGAGGCAGGGGGGGGGTTGCCGTCGCTGCTGCTGCAAGTGTCTTGGGTCTCTCGTTGCAGCAAGGCAGGCCCGCCTGCTGGGTTATGTAGAACAGATGGGATCCCCGCAGGTGTACATACACCAGGGGGCGGCCGCATGTTGATGGCACCGTCGTCTCGGTGGTGCTGCTGCTGCTCTTGCTCGCAGATCTCTGTTGGTAGACACTCAAGGTTGACCCCCGTTGTTGGATCCCAGTCGAGGTCCTGCAATCGTTCAACTAGAGCGCTGCGACTGCCGCACGCGGAGCAGCCGAGCTCGCTGCAGAGTCTTCGGAGCTGCTCAGTTGTCCACAGCTGAGGGTCTTCAAAAAGATGGGGGTTAACAGCAAAATACGGAGCAGGAGCCCCTTTAAGCGCGAGACGCCTTGCCTTTTGAGGCCGGCAAGCTGCACTGTCTGATACTGTATTGAGCTGAGAGGAAACTGAATCCGATAAGGATGAGGCAGATCGCCGCAGCCGCAACTTTCGACTTGTCGCCTTAACAGTGAGCAGCAGGTCCATTTTTTGACCGCAATGCAAATAATAACTTCATTGAAAGCTTGAAGTGGAACAGAAGAGCAAGGCTTCAGACGTAAAAGGCAAGGTGAAGTCCTAAAAGAACGCATACAGTTTCACTGCAAGACAGCTGATTTGCTTCTAGCTATCCTTTTAACTCAAATTGAACCGCTGCATTGGGAGTAAGGCTGAAATCCTAGAACTCCAGGATTCCATGGGCAAGTTGTAGCACCCTGGCCTTTAGTTCAAGCCAACTGATGAACACTTTTAAAAAGGATTTACTCTGCTTGGCCGAGGCCCGGCTTCGTATTCATGCGAACGGGGCATTGCCTCTCGATGTTGGGAAGAGGGGACCTATCCCAGCAAGGCTACGAAATAGGGGCCGTGCATTAATTAACTCGCAGGATTAAAAAGGACGAGTCAAAAAGTACGCAAAGAAAACAAACGCGACAAGTGAGGCCTGCAGCAAAAGAGAAACATCAGAAGTGCGCCGTATTTATTCGGTTGTACAAACTAAACACCGAAGGCGCACTGCTCGCATGGGGCTTTCGCGTGGTGTTCAACCAAAAGGATGACAAATAAAAAGAAATGGGAATTAAGGAGATATATAAATCATTTTTAGGCAGATTTAGGTAGGTGTAAAGGAGGCTAGAGCACACATACTTGAACATCACGCCGTGTCAATCTTGACAGCAAGACAGGCAGTAGCATGTCTGGTGTGACACAAAACCGGCCGCGATGTTCCAGCAGTTTCGGCGTTTTCCAAGTAAAACTTCCAACGGATTTCATCAAGAATTAGGGATACCTGTTGAAAGATAATATAAAAGGTGCATAAACCGGGTGTCACGGCGAGATTCTTCTGCGGTGTCGCTGCAACCGTCACTGCTTGCCTTGCCTTCTGCTACGCGCCTGAGCTTGCAGCAGGTGAAACTACAGCTGTTTTCTGGAAAACAGGGCCACCCTAAGGCCTTTCAATAAATAAAAATCAATTATACTTGCTTTTATTCACGATTTGCCCCTGATGGAGGAAGACAGGCTTGCTTGTTGGCTGGACTGCTCGGAGGTTGAACAGGCGGCGACAAAATTTGAACGCCTGCTGAGAGAATCTGAAACAATCGAGGCGCAGCTGTGCGCTGTGCGTGAGGAAAATGCGGCGATAGAAGATGACGCTCATGAAAAGGCAGAAGGTAGTTCATTTAAACTGCGTTGTCGGTCGTATTTCATTAAGATTCCCTGTAAGAATCAATGAAATTGCGGCGATTGTGCGAAGCAGCACTCGCCCGGAAACACGAGCGGCTGCAGACGCTGAGACAGTAAGCGGGGCTCTAAATATGAGCGAATTACTCCTGCAACATATGATAAATTTTAGAATATCTCAAGTGCGCAAAAACGGAGAGGAAATGAACGAAAGAAGGGAAATGGCGTCTCACGCGGCACAGCAGGGTAAGAGGATGGAGTTCACTTACCACTGCTTTTTCCTGCTCTTGCACCTCCTTCGCGTGTAATGCTGCTGCATCTGCAGAAATCCTTGCCTTACAGACAGAATACAATTCCCTAGTGGGGCGCCGCAGCACACAACAAGCGCTGCTGAGGGCTGAACGTGTACGTCGTTGGTGTCCTGCCAATTCCTTACACTTACCTTCATCTCTGCTGTTTATCTACCATCCTTTTTAACAGGAGAGTCTTGCAGAAGGGCTCCACAAACTGCACGAGGAACTTAACAGCTTCATAAGAGAAATAGAGAAGCAGTTCCAATGCACGACCCGTGTTCAAGAGGCCGTCGTTGGCGCGCGGCAGGAGAGGGACCGGGTGGCTCGGGAGCTGCAGTCTGCAGTTCTATTATGTACAGACGAACACGAAATGGGAGATTTAAGCCTCTATCGTGAACGTCAGCAGACGTACAATAGTTTGCTTGAGAGTTTAAAGCTGGAGGAACAGGTGGGCTCGCTCGCCTTCCTCTCAACAAAACCCCACGAAGGAACCACTCATGTATTTGCACAGCGAAAACAGAATCTCCTACTGACCCAACGAGCTGACACAGGCAGAGTCATTCAACTCTCCTCTACTAAAAGAACCCACGCCCCATCAGCTCCGAGGGGCGGGCAGATCTTAAGCGAACTGATTGAAAGTGCAGGGCAAACAAAAAGCCCTTCAAGACTTCATCAGCACCTGGACATTTAGGCAAAGCTACTACATCTCTCATTTCTTCACACTACTGTGGCACTTCATGGTGTCTGTCCAGCTGTGGCTGTTCAATCCTCATCAATGAACAAGAAAATTCCTACCAGAAGCTTAATAATATATGAATTCTTGCTTTCCACTACTAACAGCGTACAAACGAATCGCTACAGATGGCAATATACACAACACAAAAGTAACTTTTGCTTTTCTACCCAAGGAGATTCCTCTCCAGTAAATGTACCCACACTTCCACTGCTTCTTCTGTTGAATTCGAATTTTGGTATTATTACTAAATACAAACTGCATCATGTAGGTGTCTGTACACTGTAGCGAGTTTCAAGCAGGTCAGACTGTGTAGTTTCAGTTGCTACGCTCCCCTGTTTTGTAATTTCCAGACAAATAGTTATACTCGTGGCGTGGCAATGATTGCAGTTTCGCTCTTTATTTTGCGGCTAGCCTCACCGTTATGCTTCCTCCTGCACCTGAATTGCTTTTTGAGTGTTCACACACTTAAGAACTACGGCCTTCTCTGCCCGGAAGGTATCTATAGCATTGGTTTTCCCGTGTCTTGACTTGCGCATTTTCCCTAATTATCCTCCCAACAGGGTGGATAGCTAGGGGGGAAGTGGGCGTGTGCGAAGCTTTGCCCAGTTACACCGGACCTTGTGCTGTAGGCCTCCTGCAACAGCTCAAGTTCCGGCCTATGTATTTCGTGTTTTTGCCTGCAAACTCTCCTCAGGTTGTCAACAGTTTCCCTGAAGACGCCTCCATGAAGCGCCAGCTGGAAGAAACATGCAAAGTTGAATGGCCGACGATATCACCCTGTGAAAAGGACTACGAGCAGCCTTGTCCTGAGCTTTGGGTAAAAGGCCCTAAACACAGTTGCCCTTATTTCACGGTGGAAACGAATATGTTATATATTGTGCTGGCGATTGCATGCACGCAGCTCCACAATCAGGACGACAGCTGCGTTGCCCCCTTCCTGTACAGAGGTGGTCCACTTAATTGCTGCCTGAAGTCCCCGTGTGAGTAAAAAGCGCAATACTGAGGTGCTTCAGGCAGATGCGAAAGGATAGAAAAGTACAGCGACTTGTCATCCGTAAGCAGCAGCAACAGCATTTATAAGAAGCAAACCCAAGCAGCAGCAGCTCTGCGCCCGCAGCAAATCTGCAACAGAATAGGATACATACTGCCATTTGCATCTGCAGGAGGAGAAGAAAGGCATCGAAAGGCGCTGCGGGATCCGCTGGCCGTGTGCGCCTCTGTGTGTCCGCAACTACAAAGTTAGCTGTCCCGAGGTGCTAAATTGCTAAAAAGAACAAGAATTCATCTGCTGCTGAACAATGCATGCGTAGGGGTGGGAAGATGCAGGTTGGCTGGAATTGAAAGCATGTACACGGGTTGCTACAAACGAACGTAAATATCGAAAAAACGTTAAGAAGATCAAATGTCATGCATTGCCGGGTCGCAAGTGCGTTGCCTTTTCCTCTTTCCAGTAGAGGCAGACTCCTGCAATCTGCTGCTACTGTTGTTGTTGCTGCTGCAGTACACTGGGCCATGCCTGCCCAGGATGAGTTTTCACAAGATGGATTGGCGGATGAAGGTGAGGCGTTTAGCGTTTGAGTATATGTTGACAGAGGTATCCACTGCAACGCTCCAATGGTTTGCAGCAACTCATGGAGGAGCACTGCCTACTCTCTTTCCCCTGTGCTGAGTCCTGTGCAGCAGATTACAGCTCCCCTTGGTGAGCCTACAGCTGCAGCTGCAACAACTGGCGGTAATACACGCTACATCCGAAACCTTACAGCCCCCAGGGATGGTTGGCGCTCTCCTCGGACGGCAGCTGCATACCGCCAGGTGTGAAAAAAGCCAAAATATGCCTAAACCGCATCGAGATGCGGACAAGAGAAAGAAATAAGGTAGCAACAAGCAACTTATCTCCTGCAGACCAATACAAAGGCAACTGCGAAGGCAGACACCAACTAGCCAGTAGGTGTTCCTCTCTTTCCCCCTGTTCTAATCGAGAAAGAAGGCAGCAAAATGTACTTTGCTCTTTCAGGCAAATCAGCGGAAGAGAAACGAAGGTGGACGACCATACACACCTTGAACTCCTTTAAAAACTGCCAAGTCTTAAAAGAAACAACAACAACAATGCTAATAATATTAAGAACAATATTGAGAATAATAATACTAATGACAGAAATAAGAACTACAACGCACGACAGGTTTGCAGTTAAATGCAGCACACAGTGGCCCTGCACCTCCTCCTCCATTGGACGGGGTTCTTTTGGCCGCCGGCCATCCCCGCAACAACTAGAGCGACAAGCAAGTAAGAAGAGCTTCTCCTTAAACAGAAAATAATGATGTGCATGCTACACTCCGGTGGTTGCTGTTGCCGTTGCTGTTGCTGTTGCTGCTACACGCAGAAGCCCTGCCAAGGAACAACAGCTTCCTCGTTCGGGCAGGAAATGGGTTTGTCGTGAGGCCGCCATGATAAACCCTCAGAAAAAGACAGCCAACAGCCCATTCCCTTCTCCTCGTCCTCTGCATTCTTCCCTCCACACCTCCTCCTTTTCTTCTTCCTCCTGTCGATCGCTTCTTGTCCGCGTTTCAGGATCCCAGATCAGCACTCTTCGGCTGCGCATAACTTATTGCGATCCCTTGGCCGCCAAAATGGCTGCGCGGATCTGCAAGGCGCAGCAGCAGCACCCAAAATGGAAGAAACAAAATAAAACAGAGCAAAGCAATAAATCTATCAAGAATGCATGCGGGCCCGCATTTATACAGATGGGTTAGCACAGCCCATGTATTGGTTCTACAGTTTCTTGCTGTGAAGAACAGACAACAGCAAACGGAAAACAAACAACCACAAAACAACATACAAAAACAAGCAACAAACAGCCGAGAACAACACGCAAACAACATCAATGAACAACAGCACGGATTCGAATTGCTTTCTTGGCAGACTTGTTTAAATCGTTCGACGCATTCTTTTCTTGTTTTCCCAGGAACTTCTTCTGCAATTGCCGACCAACGCTCCTGGGGTGGCATCGTTGAAGGGAACTTAGCCAAGGCACTCTCAAGGGCCTAAGCAAACAAACCCACAAACCCCAAAGTTGCAATATATCGTTACACTGCAAATATACCCGTAGATTGCGCATATTACCAAACATTCTAGATATATCCATACGTTGCAGATATGTCCATACACTACATATATACATCCATACATTGCAGGTATATCTGTGCACTGCGCAAATTGTATGCCTGCCGATTTCGGACAGGCCACTGCCAAACAAGCGTAAGGAACACAGCAAGGAGTTCAATCAGTCGGGACACAGGGCCCAACTGAGGGGCGGTACAAGTATGCAGTGAACTACTGCCGAAAGAAAACAGAAAGCAAAGATACTTAAGAGACGCACAATCTGCTGCTCCCGAGTCCACGCAGCGCTGGAGGCGACTGTTTCGCATGCCTTCCCGTTTCTGCCTGCTGCAGCGGCACCTGCTGCTTTCAATTGCTGCTGCATGCTCTGCTGCTGCACCTCCTGCAAAGGACATAAATATATACAAACAACCAGTCCAAACAACCCAAACCAAACAATCCGCAAGCCCACTGAAACAAGAAGTAGCCACTCCGGCGTATACCCTGCCTATTGGGCAGCTTCATGGGAGTAGCAGGTGCTGCAGGTACCAATTTGCGCTGACTACCCGACTCCCCCTTCCCACAAACCCTAGACTCCAAACCCTAAGGGTGAAACCCTAAGCTCCAACCCGTGTTGTGCATTTGCGATACTTTGGTTCCCGCGATCACTAGGCTGGGATTGATGGACACTTCCTTGGCCTTCTGTACCACCTGCAACAGTGACAAACACAATGTAGCAGCAGAAGCTCCTTTGCTGCTGCTGGCCTGCGCCTATCGTCTGCACAGGCGCTGCAGCTGGCGGCGTCGCATCTGTCGGCGCTCGTCAAATTTTAAAGAGTTATTTGGACCCAGGAAAGGGCCCATAAAAGGAAGCCACATATGCACGGTCTACATATTCTTGAAGTCGATACGCACCTCCTCTTGGGTCTTCGTTCCCAAAAACGAGGCAATTTGATGCCACCGGCGAGCGGTGCCCCCTGGGAACTTCTGCAGAGCCTTCGACAGAAGCGACAACTCCTCAGCTGTCCATACAGACTGCTGCGCTTTCTTCCGCTCCACAGCTTGTCGCTGCTTTTCCTCCTACACAACCATGGAAAAGCACGAAACAAACATAAATCAACCACATGTGGCATTGCCTACGTACACATGTGTCAATGTCTACAGGTATACGGCAAAATGCTGTAACGCATATGCCTTGAAATGAATAAAATACACATATATGTGATTCGTAAAGCTCCGATAGATATAGGCCCCCTTTGTGTACAACTCCACTGATGGAAAACAGCCAGCATCAGCAGTATCACTACTCGCAACAGTAGAAGGAGCAGCAAGAACAGCGGACCTGCAGGCGCTGCGCCTCCTCTTGAGCTGCTTTTCCTCGTTGCAGCTCTGCCTCCTTGAGCTTTTGCCATTTCTCTAAATACAAACGCAAGACAGCGCTCTGCTGCTCTGCCGAGATATTCAAAGCCTCAGGCAGTGGCTGAGGTTCGCCCATCTCGTCTTGCATGAGGTCCTGAGAAGCCGCCAAAGCACATACCTGCATTATCCCCGAAAGCCCCTCAACAGCAACAGCAGAAGGTGCAAAAGCTATTCAAATTTCTGTAAAAACAGCTGCCAACAGTTCCGTGTTTGCGCGATAGACGGGCCCCTGCTGCGTTTGCCCCATAACAGTTAGGGCCACAGCATTGCATGCATAAGCAAAGAATCATGAAATAAGCATAAACAATCAAAGCAGCTGTTTAGGCAGTCGAAGCCCAGAACAAACACAGGGAAACGACAGCGCGCAAATACCGATGGATGGATGCTTGCACGCGGACACGCACGAGGTGGCCTCGGTATTTGCGGCTGTTTACCTGCAGGCCCAGCTTTTGGTAGACGGTCCTGAGGAATTGATGCATCTCCTCAAGGTTTAGAGCCATACTCAACTCCTGAAGTCGAACCGGGTTTAGGAGAGTCGATTGCTCCTCTCCTTCCCCAAGGCGTCGGTACAACCAGCGGAAGGTCTGCCGCCTGCGGGGTTGCAGCAGGGGGCACAAGAGGATGCACCAGCAACAGGGTGCAGCGGCAGCATGGTTGTGTCCCTGTGGCAATTGCAGCACGTTGATTCTGTGCTGTTGAAAGTATGTAGATAAAGTAAAGAACAATTTTTCCGTTTGGCCTGGAAAGCATGCAATGTGCTGTAGTTTAGAAATAGAAGGTACTAAGACACAATCAAACACCTAAAACCCCCCAGACAACAGATACATACCATTTGCGGAGAATCGCCCGCTCTTGCTGCTGCTGCTTGAGAAGTCGCTGCGCCTCTTCTTCTCTGCTACGAGCCTCCTCTTCTTCTCTTCTCCTAAACGCTCGCAACATCCAACCGCATGTAGCCCTCGCATACAAGCAGCATATCAACGCATGCATCAACAATAGTCGATATAAATTTGGAGTGTCTCGACGGCATACGAAAAACAAAAACTTGTGCTTGCACTGAATTTATTTTGTAAAACGCCAAAAACCCGCTAAAGAGGAGACGTAGAAAAGAATTGTGCAACAAACAGCACATGATAACTAACATCTGTCTTAAAGGCGGCATCCACCGCGAATAAGAAATAGAAGGGAAGAAGAAGGGAAACAGCAACTAATCAAGATGCCCCGAAACTGTCTGTATACACTGCAAAGAAATGGTCATACACTGCACCAACAACTTCGCCCTAAAAAGCAAGCAAAGCTGCTGCTGCGGCGGCACCAACAGGAAAAAACGGCCAGAAACACAAAGAGAGAAAAGATTTAACTGACTTCTGATCCTCTGCTGCCCGTCGTGCTTCTTCTCTAGCTCTCAATTGTGCTGCCTTTTCTTCTTCTTTCTTCTTCCTTTCCTCTTCCTTCTGCTGCTTGATTCGGGGGTCTCTGCGTCGTCCATACACCTCAACAGCAAGGCACGTCTCCTATAGTCCCCACACGCAAACAAGCAAGAGGCTTAAGGCAACTATTCTGCTGCTATTGCTGCTGCCCCTCACGCTGCATGCGCCGTCTCCACAAGCTTCTGGATGCGCGCCCTCTCGTTCTTAATGTATTTCTTTTTTATTCTTGCATTCTCCCGCTCCATCCACCTACAAATAGGGAGCACATATAGCAGGAAATGTCATGCAGACGACCGTCCCACATGTACTGTCTATTACTTAGACTGCTGCCCCTGTTCCTGTAGCTTCTGGTATTGCTGCTGCTCCTGTGGTTGCTATGGTGCAGTTTCTGCTCCTGCTTTTGTTGTCGTTCCCGTTGCTGCTGTTGCTGCTGTTGCTGGCGCTGCTGATATGTCTATTACTACTACTGCAGCAGCAGCAGCAGAAGGGGAGTTGCCGCAGGCTGACCTGCGTTCCAGTCTGCATGCTGCTTGGTCGAGGTCATGCTCATCATGTACACCAAAATCCCTCCAAGACTCGAAAGCAAACCAAAACTCATAAAACTCCTCTACTGCGGACAATGGTGTTGAGCAATCACCCAGCGTAGGAACGGGCCGGTTCACAGACCACCTGTACATACGCCACATCTCGACACTCATCAAATGCAGGCGTAAACGCAACTCTCAATGCTCACATATCTATACATACATACATGCACGTATGCAACCTTAGCAACTAAATGCCGCAAACCTATCCGACCAGCCCGTTCGAGAGCTTCTGCTTCTCGCAGTGTGGTTACAGATAGCACTACAGACGGCAAAGACAGTTTATTCCTAAACGCTAAACCCTTAACGATGGTTTCTCCTGCTGCCTCGGCAAAACCGCCACACTACGCGTGGCTGGTTGCCAGCAGACTGCTGGCTGTATATCCACAGCAGCATGCGCACAGATGAATGCATGCAAGCAATGAACGCATGTTTGGCTCTCGCTGCAGCAGCAGCAGCAGCAACTTCTGAGGTACAATCTAATTACCTGGCGTTCCGTTGGAAGGCAGCACCAAATATTTTATAAAAATCCTCGGGGGATTGACAGTCCGCTGCTGAAGGGACACTCTCGTCAAAAGGCAAAGCAGAATCATACTGCCTCCTAAAGCTGCTGTCTGCAGCACAAGCACCAGCACCACAGCGCATGCACTCGAGTTGCATCTGTATGTACATCCCCTCCGCCAGTACAGCGGCGAAGCAGCTGCAGCAAGGGAAGCTATGCAAAGACACTTGCCGCTAAGAGCTTCATAGGCCTCCTGCAGCTTTAAAAATGCCTCGTGCTCTGAAGATGGTTGGCCCCCTGCTGCTGCCGCTGTTATGTATGCTCCTTCTACTCCTCCTTCTGCAGATTCTGCTCCTGCTGCGGCTCCTGCTTCTGCTGAATTGTCTGTGCTAGTGGACGTGGAGGTTGAAGGATGTGCTGGTGGGCTTGTGCCACCGCTCTTCGCTTTATCTGGATGGTATTCCAAAACTTTCTTTCTGTACTGTTTCTTAATTTCTGCAAGTGATGCACCTTCGTGCACCCCTAATATTTGATAAAGCGTCTCCTTGTAGGCCAAAATGCGCCTTAGATTTCCTCCAGAGCACATGGAAGAACTCCCGCCACCTCCACCTGCAGCAGCAGCAGCAGCAGCAGTAGAGAACGCAGCGAACGCACACAGTTGCTGCACATCACCGTGATGAAGCTAATGAACGGCAACACAGATAAAATGGCTTCTCTCACAAGGACGAAGGAAGAAAACGCAGCGGGTTCCGCTCATGCTTGGGCACTTGCTGCTATTGCTGCTCGTGATACTGACCTCCTGCTGCTTTGTTCTTACTCTTCGACTTCGATTTGCCTACTTCCTCACTGTAGTCGTCGTCCTCCTCAGGTGTCCGGGTGTTTTCTGCATGCAGCAGCATCGCCCCGAAAACACTCCTTCAGTGCATGCAAAAAAAAGCGTACAGTATACAACACTAGCCTCCTTCCGTAGATTATAAGGCAAGAAAGCTCACTTGAGCCAGATTTCCGTGGGTGTTTAAGGGAATCCCGCCGTTCATATGTCTGCTGGAAGCTGCGGCCGGCAGCCTCGAACCGGCGGGTAACAGTGCAGAGGCTGCAAACGACAAACGGCTCAAGTGTACAGCCAGCCGCCACATCGGCGTCGCAAAGCATCAACAGAGGCTCCATTTTGACGGTATTGCGGGGAATTTACAGACGCCTTCCCCATGAGGTGCCTCACTCGAGGTGTACAGACACTCCATGAAGGGCCCGCGGCAAGGCCCCCCACCTTGGTAAGCCCCCCAAAGCAAAATTTGATGTTTTTCCACTAGGGACAAAACAATAAAAAACGCAAACGGCCAGTGCAGCATTTCGAGTGTATATTCACCGCATGCGGAAGGAGTCCCACGGGTGGGGCCGTGTGCGCTGTGTATCCCGTAGTACAAAACCAATGGAGCAACTCTTTGTTTGTAATTAAATGCCCTTATACATCTATGTGTAGAAATTTGGAAGGATCGCTTCTAAAAATTCGCGCTTTCCCACCTTTGCGCTCAGGTTTCTGGACTGCGCCGTGCGCCGCAGAGCCACTGTACAGGTCCCGGTCAGGCGAGCGGACGCGGTGTTCAATTGTGTAGCGGAATCTCGCTTCCATGCATTTTCTTTTGATTCAAATCTTCTCAAATGCCTTTTTTTTCTTCTGAAGTTCGTCCAGCGCTTCCTGTAGGCCAGTCTTGCGTCGTGTCATTCTCCTTCTCGCTTCCGCCGTTCGGCTGAACTGGGAGAGAAAGCTGTCGGTTTGCGCGCTTTTGTCACTTCGCGTTTCAGCTTTCTTCGTTATAGTTGACAGTCGTCATTGATATCTTCTTTTTTGGGCATTTCAAGAGTGAGCTGCGCCGTGTGCGGCCTCCTCAGCGTTCTGCTGATCGGCGCTTGTTGCACGCGGCAGCGACTCGCTCTTCCAGAAGCGTCTCAAGGATTTAGGGTTTGGGATATAGGTCTCGCAATGGCGGTTGTCGAGAGCGAGACGCTTCCGGCGTCTCACGTTGCGGCGTCCTCGTCTACACCTGTTGCTTGTAGCAGTTCTTCTGCTCCGACATCGTTGTGTACGGATACGGGCCCCCCCCCTTCTCTGGGTGTCCACCCACCTATTGAAACTGTAGAGGGTTTAAATCTGAGCTCAGACCAGCTGCAGAAGGTGCGTGCTTTGCGTGCTGTGGTGGACGCCCTTCCAATAGTTGAGGAGCTGCAGCAGGAAGCCCCGGTGGCAAAGGAGAAAAGTTGGTTGTCAGGCATTTTCAGCAGAAGCAACAGCAGCAGCAGCAGCAGCGGCAGCGGATCAAAGAAAGAAGTGCGGGAGTTGACATGGGAGGAGGTTTTGTGGCTGTCTAACGACCTTATCCTTTGGCGCTATCTCCGGAGTTACAACTGGGAGGAAGCAGCAGCACAGCAGCAGCTCATGCAGACAGTGCAATGGAGAAGAGAGCGCAAACCCCATCACATACAGCCAGAAGAAGTCATGGGTACAGCAGCCAGAGGCAGCGTGTACAGAAGGGGTTTTGATGTTCATGGACACCCCATTGTCTATTTCAAGTGGGCAAATAACGCAATAAACACGATAAAGTCGCAATGCGCACAACAAACCAACAATAAACAATTCAGGGAATGCCCACATTTACACCCTAATGCAGAACATGTATATTTATGTTTGTTTAGTATTTGTCTTCAATAGACTACACCCGCCATACATTATTAGTCTATGCAATATAGCGTATAAAGAACAGAAACACGCAATAGTCAAGCGGCAGCCGAACAATATGCAAGAATAGCAAATACGTTTCATAAGCACTTAACTGTAAGACAACGCACAGAAGGAACAAACAAATGCAAACGAACACAATAATCAACACAACTGGTAAATACAGGCAGATAAAAACGGCGACAAACAAATGACATATATAGATATTGTGACGTATTGTGTATATATATTGGTGAAGTATGGTTATTTGTTATTGACATAGATGAGTACTGGAGTGGTGGATTCTGGGTCAGTTGAGATGGAAGCCCTTGAAGACCATGGTACAAAAGTGATGGCTGTTTGTACAGTTGTTGTTGTGTTTTTCTCTTGTTTTGCTTGCAGACCTGGACGAGAACCAGCTCAGTCAACGCGTGCTGCACAGGATTATACTTTGTATACACTAGAAAAGGCCTTGCAATCCGTGCCTGTGGGCAGCGGAAGGGATCAGGTGGTGTTTCTGGTGGACTTTGCAGGCTTTCGGGTGTCTCAGGTGCCTTCAATGGATGTTAGCAGGGAAGTTGTTCAAATATTAAATGAACATTATACGGATATTCTTGCAAAAGCATTCTTACTAGATGCCCCGGGTTACCTGGATGGCATATGGCGACTTGTGCGCCTCATGCTGCATCCCCTCACCGCAGCAAAAGTTGAATTCATCAATACCAGTAACCCTAAACAGCGCAGCAAATTAACACAGCAAATCCCTCTCCATTTCCTCGAGCAAACCCTTGGAGGCACTTGCGAAGCTGCTTACAATCATGAGGTGTACTGGGAGGCAGAGGCCGCTTACCATCAGCAAATCCAATCACACAACACGCAAACCCTCCTCAACATGAAAAGCAACAAACAATTCCTACACAGAACACAAAGTAACTCTTCAAACACGCCAGATACATCAGACACGCCACAGTCCGAAACACCACAACCACCTGCAACACCGGCACCAACAGCAACAGCAACTGAAGACTCCGCTGGTGCTCCAAACAACGCATAAATAACTACTTCCCACTCACCTGACACACGGCAGGAGGGCAACAACATCACATTAAACCGAAGCATCTGTCAAAGAATGTAAAACACCCGCAAAACGCCCACTCTCAAAACCTCGGAAGGTACACCTTCTTCTCCATCTCTCTATCCTCTGAAGTCCATGCTGCGACACTAGCTGCAGCGGTGGGGTGCAGCGCCTGTTGCAGCAATTGCTGCACCACAGCCGCTTTCTTGCTCTTGTTGCAGCGAGAGAGAGCCTGTGCTGCAGAGTGCCACTTGCTGCTCTCCCACACTGCCTCCGCTTCTCTGCAACTAATGGAATGTCTCCTTTTCCTTTCGGGACGCCAACCCTAATCCCTGCACCATAGGCCGGTGAGGCTGCTTTTTGCCAACCTCGAGGCACGAACCCTAAACCCTATTCGCTGGTCTTGCGGCGCTGGAGTCTGTGACTTCTGTCGACCTGCGGTAGGCAGCAGCGTCTTCTCGCAGATGCTGCTCCGCGCTCCGCTGCAGCAGCACCTCTGAGTGAGGGCCTTTGTAGTGCTGTTTGTCTCCTGCTGCTGCAGCAGATGTCCTGAGGGCTGCTGCTACAGCCGTAGCGCCATTTGATACAACGAACAGACCAGGGGCCTCCAAAATTTTTAAGGGACTGGTGGTGGTGGTGGTGCTGCTCTTTTTTGTCCCTGTTGTTGCTGCTGTTGCTGTTGTTGTTGTTCCTGCTGCTACTTCAGCAGCTGTTGTTGCGGCCTCTAAATGCTATTATAGGGGTGGCGGCGGAGAGAGGAAACACGAATGAGATAGATAGAGGAGGCACAAGAGAGATGGCTACAGGAGACAACTGCACAAGAGACAAGCCCAATATAATTTCACGTAAGCCCAATATAATTTCACGTCTACACACCTACACGCATCTGCTCTCCTGCGAGGGTTATAAGGACAGAGAAAGATACAGATTTCATAGGAAAAGAGGGAGACAGAGGGACAAAGAGACAGATAGTGAGACATAGAGACAAATACAGAAAAGCATTGAGACAGAAAGGCAAAGGGACAGAGACATAGAGACAGAGGGGGACCCCATCCCTCAGGCGGCAGTCGTCTCCGTACAACTCGGCACAGCTGCCTCTCGCCTCTCGCCCGGCCGCTCCGTACAACAAATAAAAGGAGATAGGTCAGGCAAAATCCTATTGCAGAATGAGCAAAATTGGGACAGCAGCAACTGCTGGGGCAGGGCTACAGTTGCTGCTGCTGCTGCCGCTTCAACTTTTGATTGCTGTAGCAGCAGAGTCGCAGCACGGGGGTAGCTGAGGATTGTAGGAGGGGAAACGTGACCACTGGAGAGGGGCAGTTTTGCGGGTGCTGCTGCTGTTACTGGTGCAGCTGCCGGGTTTTGATTAGGGCACCTGCTACTGTTGGGCTGCAACAGCATCAGCTGCAGCAGCAGCAAGTAGGTCTGTAGGCTTGCTACACTGTGGGGTATAGCTGATAGGCATGTGCAACAGGAGGCCATGATAGAGGTACAGCAGGCTAAGACGACCCACGAGGCTCTCCCAGCCCACCTCTGCTGTCTCCTGCTCCTGCATTTCCTAGCTGGCGGGGCGGCAGCAGTGAGTTGGAGCATTCATTTTGTGCTTGTGTCGCTGCTGCCGCAGCAGGAGACGCTGCGAAAGGGACTGCTGCCCCCTGAGCGAGCCCCTGAGGGATCCCCTGAGGGCGCCCCTGAGGGATCCCCTGAGGGCGCCCCTGAGGGAGCCCTTGAGGGAGCCCTTGAGGGAGCCCTTGAGGGAGCCCTTGAGGGCGCCCCTGAGGGAGCCCTTGAGGGAGCCCTTGAGGGAGCCCTTGAGGAAGCCCTTGAGGAAGCCCTTGAGGGAGCCCCTGAGGGGGCCCCAGAGGGAGCCCTTGAGGGAGCCCCTGAGGGAGCCCTTGAGGAGGCAGCGGCCGTGGTAGCAGCAACCGGCTGCTGAGGACTGAGGTGTATGTAGGAGGAAGACCTGCTGCCGCAGCATCAGCAGCAGCACCTGCTGCTAGTGCTGCGCCTGCTGTTCCTGATGTTGTAGTTGATGGTACTGCTGTGACTGGGGTAGAGGAGATGCCTGGAGGTGGACGGATAGGCATCACAGTTGCTGCTGAGCTGGCAGCCGCCGCTGCCGCAGCAGCAGTACTGTCTCCTGGAAGCACCCCGTGGGGCAGCACTGGGGCGACTGGCAGCCTCTGTAAGACCGACTCTCTTGCTGCAAGTGTAGGTGCAGCTGCGGTAGCAGCTGGCAGCAGGTGCAGAGGAGGAGGAGGAGAAGGAGAGGGCATTCTCACACTTTGGAAGCGCGATCCTGGTACAGATACCGATCCCAGAGACGATCCCGGGGGTTGTGGGGTATTGGTGATTCCCCTTGCACTCCCCTCCAGGGACAGCGGAGAGAATGCTTGGGGCTGACATACTGGCGAGATGCCTCCCGGTTGACCTGTGGGGCCTGATATAGAGACGGGAGCGACAGTAGGCACAGAAGGACCCACGAAGGAAACAGGAGGGGCAGCGACAGAGGCGGGGGAGGCAGCAGATCCCCTTGGAAGAAGCGACGAGGTGGGGCGGGGCCTCCAAACCGCTTTCGATACACCTACAGGCAGACGGGTGGGGTGCTTTGACAGGGGATTTGTAGGGGCGTAGGCTCCTGAAGCCTGCTGAAGCAGCTGTTGCTGCGGTTGCTGTTGCTGCTGCTGTTCAAGCCTTGCTGTGAGGGGCCGCGGTCGCGCTAATGCAAAAGGGGGGGGCCCGCCGTTGGCGGGTGCAGCAGGCCGTCCCCCTTCGGGGGGCCCTGAAAGGGGAGGGAGACAGCTGACTGGGTTCCCTGCAGGCGTACCGGTAGCAAAGGAGTCAGCAGCAGCAGCAGCAGCGGCGGGCGGCCGCAGAGGTGCTGCTGGGATATTATGGGGCATAGGGTGCAAAGGATTGCTGTGCGCGGGTGTGGCAATCGCGGCGGAATCAGCAGGAACAGTTGTAGCAACACCACGAGGGCCAGGGGGCCCCTGGGGCCTCAGGGGCCCCGGCGGACCCATGGGCGATGACGGCAGAGGAGACGCAGGACGGTAGGAGGGTGGCACAGTCAAGGAAGGGAGAAACGGGGGGACGTATGCGCTGGGGGGACGACTGAATGCTGCGCCAGGCACCAGAAAAGACCCCTCCGCAGGCCGCTGTAATGCCACGGGAACAAACGGTCTCTGCACACTTGCAGCAGGAGCTGCTGCTGACAATGGTCGTGCTGCTGCTATCGGTGGTGCAAGTCCTGATGCTGTTGCTGCTACTGGTTCTGCTGGTACTGCTACAGGTGCTGCAGCAGCAGCTTCTGCTGCAGCCCCAGTAGCAGCTGGGCTGTTTCGGAGAGGGAGTGTCTCTGAAGAGGGACTTTGTTGAGGGGGCTGTGAGGGGACAGGGGACAACAGGGGTCTGTGGCCCTGGTTGATGGGCCCCCTTGATGCATTGTGTTGCTGCAGCAGCTGCTGAGTGCTGATTCCATCCTGAGAAAGTGATGACAGGGGCCTCCAAGGGAGAGGCGAAGCAAAGGGCAGCCCCCCCTTTCCTGATTCATCCTGGGGGCCCTGCGGGGGCACCTGCGGATTCCCAAATTGGTGCCCGTGTACGGGCACCTGTGCGATCCTACTTGGGAGGCCCAGCGGGGGCCCCTGCAAAAGGCCTTGCGGGGGCCCCTGTTGGGGGAAATGTTGGGCTCCAAAAGGCGGATCCTGTGCAGCGCTCTGCTGCAAGGGTCCCTTTAAGGCCGTCGGGCCCCGTAGAGTTTGCCTTGGAGCCTGAAGAGAAGTTTGCAGGGTAGCGAAAGGGGCTGCCCTTTGCAGATTTAGGAGGTGGGGGGGGCCTCCTGGAGTTGGTGTGGTGATCGGGCGTGTCGGTAAAGTTAGCCCAGGGGCTGCTGCTGCTGTAGCAGCAGCAGCAGCTGCTGCGTGGGTGGGGACTATATAGCGCCCAGAGACGCCTGCAGGGGTCCTTGTTTCTAAGGAGAGGAGGGCAGCGTGGACTGCGTTCCCCTGACACCCGGCAGCAGCAGCATCATCATCAGCAGCAGACAGCGTCTGTTGTACAGGGACTGCTATAGGAGATACTGTGCGGGGGGGCCCTGTGGCAACGGCTCTTGGAAGGCCTCTAGGGGGGCCCATAGGGGGCCCTGTAGGTGGTCCTTTTGGAGGCCCCTGTGATCCAATAGCACGTGACAAGCCGCTAGGGAACAAGGAGGCAGCAGGGTTAAAAGCATACACAGGGGGCCCCCGGGCCCCCCCCAGCTGCTGCGGGGGCGCTCGGATTGTGTTGACGGGGACTGTATAAAGAGAGGTGGGGCCCCCCTGGAATGGAATAGCAGATGAAGGACGACGGTACGGGGGCCCCGCTGTCTGAGCGACCTGCAGCCTGCTGCTGGCAGCATCTGCACCAGCCAGCCCTGCTGCTGTAGCAGACGATTTCCCATGCTGCGTTGGTGTTGTTGCTGTGGCCGTTGGTGCTTCTGTTGCTGCTTCTAGTGCTGTCTCTGTTGCTGCTGGTCTTGGTGCATCTGCTGCTGTTGCTGCTGGTGTTGCTGGTGTTGATGGTGATTCTGCTGCAGCTGCTGCTGGTGTGATGGTTGTTGTTGTGGCTGTTGCTGTTGTTGCAGCTGCAGTTGCGGCTGGTGTTGCTGATGCTGCTGCTGCTGCTGCTGCTGTGGTCGTTGCCGTTGTGGATGGTGCTGTTGCTGCAGTTGCGGCCGGTGTTGTTGTTGCGGCGCCTGCTGTTTGTGGGGAGGGGCATCGTGAAGGGCCCCTGCTGAAGGCGGAAGGGGGCCTCCTAGCAGGCAGGGGAGCGGTTATAGGTGCCTCCTTAACGACAACATCTTTAATAATGAGTTCTATCTGTGGCGCTGCAGCATCCGGCTGCCGTGCAGGCAGCAAATCGAGGGCCCCCCAAAGAGAGTCCTCTGCCTTCGGCAAAGCGCCAACTGTCCCCGATCCGAGCTGCATGCGCCAGCGACTGTCTCCTACGAACAGCTGTCTTTCACTTGCTCGAGTCCCCAAGGTGCTGCTGAGATCTCCCTCAGTTCTCCCAGCAGGAAACCTTCCCCTGCTCCTGCTGCTGCAAATTGTGCTGGCGCTCTCCCGGAGATTGTTGCTAGTGCATGCGGCTTCTCCGGTGTTGTCTTTGGTGGTGGTCTTGTTGCTGCTGCTGCTTTCTTGCTTGGGGGTCTCTGCTGCTACCTGCTGAGGCTCCTCTGAGAATGTGGAGGGTCCTGACTGTGGGTTAGGTGGCACTTGGGGATCCAAACAAACCTGATGCTGATCCCGATTCCCATTACAATCTGTGTCAACTACTGCCTCTGCTGCTGAGCCTGTTGCTGCCTCTGTTTCTGTGGCACCTGCCACGGCTGCACCTGTTGCTGCGCCTGCGTCTGGTGCTGCCTCCTCTGTTAGCGGAGCTGGTGCATCACGCGCTGCGCCCTCTGCTGCGGTTGCTGCTGAGAGGGATGCCTCCAGTGTTCCCGTATCAGAAGACGCTGCCTCTGTGGCTGATTCCCCTGCTGCTGCTGCTGCTGCTGCTGCTGCCGCATCTGCGTCCGCATCTGTGGCGGTTACGACTGCTGTTGTTGCTTCTGTGGCTGTTTCTGCAGCAGCAGAGACAGCCACAGATGCTGTTGCTGTATCTGTTGCTGCCTCCGTTATGGCGTCGGCTGCTGCGCCTGCTGCTACAGGAGCTACTGCATTAGTAACTGTTGCCTGTCGTGCTGCTTCTGCTGCTCCGTCTGTTGCTGTATCTGCTGCTGCATCAGTCGCTGTTGCATCTGCTGCTGTGCCTGCTCCTGCGTCTGCTGCAAGGGGATTTCGCTCATCAAAATGTTCAGTGTGTGATGTTGCGTGTGCTGTAGCGAGTACTGCTGCATCTGTTGCTGCACTAACAGCTGTTGCGTCTGCTACTGCATTAGCAGCGGCTGTGTCTGCTGCTTCTCCTGCTGCTATGCTGGCCCTTGCATCAATTTGTGCATCACCTACTGTGTCTGTTCCTGGAGCAGCTGCTGGTACTACTGTGGCACATGGGGCTATTACTGCTGTTTGCTCTGGTGCCGAATCTACTGCTGCCTCTGCTGTTGCGTCTGCTGCTGGCACTGCTACCTCGGCGGGCATTATATCAGCAGTTGCTGCCTTTTCTGTTGCGGCATGTGCTGTGTCTGGTGCTTCTGCTGCAACGGCATAAACTACATCAGCAAAGGCTGCATCTGCTGCGCCTTCTGCCGTTGCTTCCGGTGGTTCCGTTGCTGATTCTGCTGTATCTGGTGCTAGGACAGCTACTCCATCAGCAACTGCTACGTTTGCTGCTGAGTCTGTGGCTGCTTCTGCTATTGCTTTTGTTGTTGCATCCGCCGTTGTGTCTGCTGCTGCGTCCGCAGCACCTGCTGTATTTGCGTCTGCTGCACATGCTACACTAGTGGCTACGGAAAATATTGCACCAGCAGCTGCAGCCTCTGCAGCTACATCTGCTGCTGCGAGAGGGCTAACTACTGCAGTCGGACCTGTTGTCACAGCCTGGTCTGCTGCGGCGTCTACTAGAGCAGGAGCTGTCGCATTAAAATCAGCAGTTGCATTTGCTGTTGGGACAGCTTCTTCATTGGCTGTTGGGACAGCTGCTACTGCTATTGCTTCTACGTCCGTTGCTGCATTTGCTGCTGCAGGATCCACAACGCGTGTAGCTGCTGTACGTGCCAATCTGAAGGCCACTCCATCATCAGCTGCTGCTTCCGTTGCTGCAGTGGTTTTTTTGGGTAAAGTGGCTGCCTTAGTTGAGGGATCGGCTGCTACAGCTGCTGCATTTGTGGCTACCAAGGCATCTGTGGCTGCCTTCGCTGCTGCGTCTGCTGCCACGAAGGTTACTGCACCAGCAGATGCTGATAGGATTCCTGCTGGGTCCGTTTCTGGCTGTGCTGCTGCATCTACTGTTGCGTCTGCTGTTGCATAAACTGCTCTGTCTGCTGCTGCGGCTGGCGCTCCGAATGGTGCTGGGTCTACTGCTGCGTCTGCTACGGCGGAGGCTACTACATGATCAACCGCAGACGGAATTGCTGTTGCATTTGATGTGGGCTGTGCTGCTGCATACGCTGCTGCGTCTGCCACTTCCCGTGTTACTGGATTCGTTACTACGGGTGGCGCTGCGTTCGTTGCGTCTGTGTCGTCTGCTGCTCCTGCCACTACTGTTGTATTTGCTGCTGCCACTTCCGCTTTATTGATTGCCACGGGAGGTAATTCACAGACAGTTGCCAATTTCGCTGTTGCATCTGCTGCTGCTGCTGTTGTTGAGTGTGCTGATGCTGCATCTTCTGCTGCCTTAATAGCTGGGATAGCTGCTACATCAGCTGCTGGCGGATCTGCGTCTGTTGCTGCGTCAGTTGCCACCTCTGCCACTTTCCCTGTTGCCGAGTTTGTTGCTGCGCTAGCTGTTATCTGTATTGCTGCTACTGCCGCCTGTGCTGAGTCTGTCTCTGTATCTGCTGCTACTGTGTCTGCTGCTACTGTGTCTGCTGCGTTTGCTACTGTATCTACTGCTGCAACTGCTGCGGCCGCTTCCGTAAGTACATCCGCTGCTAATGCATCTGCTGCCATTGCGTCTGCTGCTGTATCTGTTGCTGCGTATGCTACTGGGTCTACAGCCACAGGATATGGCACATAAGCAACTGTGGCACCTTCGGACTTACTCGCTGCTGCGTCGGCTGCTGGATCTGCTCCTGCGTCAGCTGCTATGTCTACTGCTTCCTTGGCATATGTTCCTGCCCCTGCTGCTGCGTCAGCTGCTGCCTCTGCTACTGTTTCCGGAACTGCTACCTGTTTTGCTGTCTCTGTTACTATATCCGGAGCTGCTGCTTCTGATTCTGCTGCTGCTGCTGCGTCTGGTGTTGCTTTTGCCACCACGAGAGGCATTGCGCCAGCATCTCCTGCATATTCTGCTGCACATGCTGTTGCATCTGCTACCACGAGGGGCATTACATCACCATCCGCTGCATGTTCTGCTGCACCTGCTGCTGCACCTGCTGCCACGGGATATATGGGTTCACAAGTTACTGCTTCTGCTGCTGCTTCTGCTGCTGCTTCTGCTGCTGCGTCGGTTACTGCTCCCGCGTCTGCTTCTGCTTCCATTGCCGCCTCTGCTGTTAGGCTTGCTTTTGCGTCTCCTTCTGCTGTGGGTTCTCCTGCTGCCTCTGACTCTTCTTCTGCGTCCGCTGCTGCCACTGCTGCTGCCGCTGCTGTTTTGTTTTCTGCTGCTTTTCTCTCTTCTTGTACCTTTGCTGCTTCCTCTGCTGCGTCGGAGGTTCTTGCCTCCATTTCTGTGCCGGTTGCTGCCTGCGATGCTCCCTGCATTGCTGAGTCTGTTCCTTCCTCTGTTGCTGTGTCTGCTGTCACGGGAGGTGCTGTATCTGCAGCAGTTGCGCCTGCTATATCTGCTGTTGTGTCTGCTGCTGAGTCACCAGCTATCTCCGTTGTTGCGCCTGCTGCTGCGACTGCCAATGAGTTTGCGTCCGTTCCTGTGTATGTTGCAGTACCTGCTGCAGTGCCTCCTGCTGACTCTGCTGCTGGCTTTACTGCTGCTTCTGTTGCTGTGTCTGCTGCTACGTCGTATGCTGCATACACCTCACCTGTCTCTGTGCCAGCTGCTACACGTTGTCGTGCCTTTGCGAGAGGTAATACGACGGGCACTGCTGCGTCCCCCGCTGCCTCTGCGCCTGCTGCTGCTGCTGCCAGGGTATCTCCTGCACCAGACGCTGCTGCGTCTGCTGCTGCGTCTGCGCCTGCGTCTGTTGGAATACCTGTTGATGCGGTTGTGGCCGCAACTGCTGCTGTTCTTGTTGTTGCCATAGCAGGTACACCTGCTGCTGCGTCCGATGCTGCGTCTGCCGTTGCATCTTTTGCTGGGGTTGCTGCTGAGTCAGCTACAATGCCTGTTGCTGGGCCTGTGGTTGCAACTGTTGCTGTCTCTGTTGTCGCCGTTGCAGGTACGTCTGCTGCTCGGTCTGCCGGGTCTGCCGTTGCATCTGGTGCCGCATATGCTGCCCCCCCTCCGTCTGCTGCTGCATATGAATCATCCGCGGGTGCTACCTCTTCAGCTACATCTGGTACTAACTCCCGAGGCATGAAAACCGCAGCTGCTGCATGTTCTGCAGCATCTGCGCCTGTGCCTGTTGCCACAAAAGCCACTGCACCAGAAGGTGCTGCCTCTGCTGCCTTACCTGACGCTGTGCCTTCTGCTGCTTCTGTTGCTGCCTCTGCTGTTGCATTTTCTGCCTCTGCAGCTGTGTCTTCTCCTGCGTTTGCTGCTGCCTCGGTTGCTGCATTTACTGCGTTGTTTACTGCTGCGGGTTCTTCTGCTGGGTCCGCCGTTGCCCCTGCGTCTGCTGCTGCCCTAGCCCATGCAACAGCATCAGCTTCGTATTCTGCTGCTGCAACTTTTGCATCAACACCTGCTGCATCGGCTGCTGCTTCCGTTTCTTTCAATGTTGCCGCCTCTGCTGCTGCGTCTGCATATGTTGCGATATCCGCTGCTGCGCTAGTTGCTGCCTCTGCAACTGCTGCGACTGCTGCTGCGCCTTCCGCTGCTGCTACTGTTGGTGCAACCACTGGATCAGCAACTCCTGCGCCTGCTGCTGCGTCCGCTGCTGCGATATCTACTGTGTTATCCGACGCTGCACCTGCGGTTGCCGTTGCTGCTGCTGCGACAGCGACAGCATGTGGTTGTGCTGCTGTGTCTGCAGTTGTACCTGCAGCTGTGTCGGCAGCTGTGTCGGCACCTGTGTCTGCTGCTTCATCTGTGTCTGCTACTGCGTCTGTAACTGGGTCTATTGCCGCATCTGCTGAGGCGGGATCTACTGAAACAGTGTCTGTTGCCTCTGCTGCTGCTTCTGCTGTTGCCTCTGCTGCTGCCTCTGCTGCCGCAGGTGATGCTAAATCAGCACCTCTTGAATCCGTTGCTGCGCCTGCTGGTGTATCCGCTCCTGCACCTGCCGCTGCTTTTCGTGGTATATCCGCTGCTCCAGCTGCTGCTGCAACGGCTACTGAGTCAGACGTTGCTACGCCTGCTGTCACAGGGGCTACTAGATCAGCAGCTGTATCTGCTGCTGCAGTGTCTGGTGCTGTATCCGCCACTATCTCTGCTGCTGGGTTTGTCGCCGCATCAGACCCCAATGAATCTGTTGCTGCTTTTGCCGTCACAGCAGTTGATCCACCAGTATTTTCTGACCCTGCCGCTGCGTCCGTTGCTGCAGCAGCTACGGCCTCAGCACTTGCTGCATCTGCCGCTATCTCTGCTGCTGCATCTGTTGCTGCATCTCCTGCATCGGCTGCTGCAAGATCTGCTGTAATTCCTTCTTCTACTGCCGCTGCTGTTGCTGTGGCTTCTGTTGCTGTATCTGCCCCTGTAAATGCTGCTGCTATATCTTCTGCAGCTAGAGCTGCTGCTGCAGTATATGCTGCTGCTGTATCTGTTGTTTTTGCGTCTTCTACTGCTGCTACAAATCCTGTTGCTATTTTGTTTGGTGCTGCATGTGCTGCTGCTGTATCTGCCGGTGCTTTGTCTGCTGCTGCTACTTCTGCTCTTGCTGTTTCCGCTGCTGTATGTGGTGCAGGTGCGCTTTCTGCAGGTGTATGTGCTGGTACTCTGTCTGTTGCTGCTTTATCGTCTGCCACTGTATTTGTTTTTAACGCGTCTGATGCTGCCACGTCAGCAGCTGTATCTGCCACAGCTGTATCTGCCGCATCTGTATCTGCTGCTGCTGTATTTGCCGCTGTTTTGTCTGCTGTCCCTTTGCCAACAGCTGCTGGTGTATATCCTGTTGCTGTATCTACTGTCGCTGTATCTGCTGCTGTAGATACTACAGTTGCTTCTGCTGCTGTACACGCGACTGCTACATACGCGGTTGCTGCATCTGCTTCTGGTGTATCCGCTGCTGTTGCATGTCTTGCTGTATATGTTTCTGCTGCGTCTGCAGCGGGTGTATCTTCTGCTACATATGCTGTTGCTGCACCTGGGTCGGAATCTGCGGTTCGTGTATCTGTTGCTATAGCATCTGCTGCAGTGCATACAGCTGCTGGTGATTCTGCTACTGCATCGGCTGCTGGACTCGCTCGTGCAGCTTCCGTTGCAATCCCTTCCTGTTCTGTTGCTGCAACAGCTTCTTCTGCTTCTGCTGGCTCTGCTGCAGCTGCTGTTGTGTCAGCAGCGGGTATGTGTGCTGTTTCATCCGATGGCGCTCTTGCAGCTGCTCCTTCTTTCCGTGCAGCTGGTTCCTCCTCTGCTGGAAATGGTGCAGCAGCATCATCACCTTCTGCTTCCGTTGCTGCAGCAGATATTCCTGCCGCTGGAATAGTTACTCTACATGCACCAACGTCTTCTGCTTCTGGTGCTGCTGCAGCTGCTGATGCAGTTGTTGCATCCCCAGGCACTGGTGTTTCTGCTGCTGGCTCTTGTTCACCTGCAGCAGCTGGTCCTTGGTGGGCTGCTGTTATAGAGCCTGCTGCTTCCTCTGCTGCTGCAGGTGCTGCTCGTTCAGCTGTTTCCCATGCTGCTTCGTCTGTTGTTGCTTCAACTGTATATGCTGCTGCAGATTGCTCTTTTGGTTCTGCTGCTACTTCTTTTGCTGTAAAGTGTGGTTCTTCTGCTAATGCCTCTCCTGATGTTGCGTCTGCTGCTGCTACCTCTTCTGCTGTTGCCTCTTCTGTTTTCGCTCCCTCTGGTGTGTCTTTTGATCCGGTACATGGTTGTGAGGCTGCTGTATCTGCATCTGCTGCCGCATCGGCTGCTGCTGGAGATGCAGCTTCAAAAGACACTCCAACTGGTGCTGTGGCGGCCGTTGCACACTCTTGCACATATATTGCTGCCTCTGCTGCAGCTTCTGCTGCAGCTTCTGCTGCAGCTTCTGCTGCAGCTTCTGCTGCAGCTTCTGCTGTTTCGTCTTCTGCTGCATCCGCTTCACCATTTGCTGGTTCGTCTGCTGCTGTATCTGCACTTGTATCTGCTGATGCTGTATCTTTTGCTATGTCTGGTGCTGTACCTGCTGGTGCTGTATCTGCACTTGTATCTGCTGCTGTCGTATGCGCTGCTCCTGTATCTCCTGGTGCCGTATTTGCTGTTGCTGTATCTGCTGCTGCCATATCTGGTGCTGCTGTATCTGCTGCTCCTGCATCTGCTTCTGCTGTATCTGCTGCTGCTATATCTGCTGATGATGTACCTGCTGGTGGTGCATCTGCTGCTGCTGGTTCGTCTGGCGTTGCATCTGCTGCTAAATCTTTTCCTGTGACTGCTCCTGCATTTGAGGCTGCGAGCTCTTCAGGTGCGTCCTCGCTACTACCACACCGGACGACAGCGGCAGCACCAGCAAAACCCTCAGGGGTTCCAGTGGCGTCTAGTGCCTCAGGGGCCTCGGAAGCCTCAAACTCTAAGGGGTCCTTGGGGGTCTCTGAAGGCCCAGTGCCCTCAGGCACTTGAGGGGTCCCAAAGGCCCCTGAATCCCCGGGGACCCAAGAGGATTCAGGCGCCCCAGAGGCTTCAAGGTCCCCAGTGGCATTGGGGGCACCAGAGGCTTTGGGGTCCCCGGCGGCTTCAGGGACCTCAGGGGCTCCAGGGGCCAAACAGGCTTCAGGCGCCCCAGAGGCTTTATGGGCCCCGGAGGGTTCAGGGTCCCCAAAGGCTTCAAGGGTCCAAGAGGTATCGGGGGGACCAAGGTGCAATGGTGGCGGGCCCCACGAGGGCTCAGGCTTATCGCTCTCTGCTAACCCACACAATAAAAGAAGCAGAGGAGGAACTTTCCATTAGAAACACAGCAACAAAGTGTCATGACAATAATAAGAATTAAACATAGATAAGGATAAAAAGAGGAATAGTAAAAACCCCCAACAGACGGGAACGAATATAAAAAGATTACTTATAATAACAACAATGAAAATAACCACAACCCCACCCTTATGTAAACGGATTAATATCTTAACAACAGCATAAAAGCATTGTGGCATTCATGCTGTCTTACGCACTCTTTTCTTCCGCAGCAGCAGCTGCTGCCTCGCCTGCCCAACCTTCTCCTGCAAACACCTCTTTAAACCCTAAGCCCTAAACCCTCAGTGGTTTTACGCCCCCCCCTCAAAACCCCAGACCAAAAGCATCTCCCAACATTCTCTTTGCTCGGACTCCCACTCACCTGCTTCTGCTGTTGCTGATGCTGCTTGCCCTTCTGCAGCATCAGCAATAAGCCCAGAAGTATCTGGCGTGCCAGCTAGCGGGGAATATTGGTTTGCTGAGGGGTTTGTCTCCGTTTTATCTTCCGTCTTTTTAATTACCTCCATTTCTGTTGTTGCCTTTTCTTTCGACTCCTCTTTTTCTTGTGTCGTCGTCGCTTCTCTGACTTGTTCAGTACACGAGTTGGCATTTTGCTGCTCCGGTTCTGTTACTTCTTGACTCGTCTCTATCACTTCGTTTTCTTCTGTTTCTTTTATCTCTGTTGTTGCTCGTGTTTCCTTCCTATCAGTTGCTTCTTCTGTCTCCTTTTTGTCGGTTGCTTCATCCTCGTCATTTAATTCTTTTACCTTTTCTGTCTCCTTTATCTCTCGTACTACTTCTGTCTCCTTCAACTCTTTCATTTCTTGTGTCTCCCGTATCTCTTGTGTTACTTTTGTCTCCTGTATCTGCGTTACTTCTTCTGACTCCATCATCTCTTGTGTTGTTTCTGTCTCCTTTATCTGAATTACCTCTTCTGCCTCCTTTACCTCTTCTGTTACTTCTGTCTCCGTTCTCTGCATTACCTCTTCTGTCTCCTTTATCTCTTTTACTACTTCTGTCTCCTTTCTCTGCGTTACCTCTTCTGTCTCCTTTATCTCCTCTTCTACTTTTGTCTCCGTTAACTGCGGTGCTTCTTCTGTCTCCTTATGCTCTGCTCTCCCTTCAATCTCTTCTACCTCTGTTCTACCTTCTGTTTGGTCTACCTTACTTCTATCTATTATATGATTTATATATACTGCGTCTCCATTTGAGTGTTCTTTCCTTTCCACTACAACTGTCTCCTCTTTATTGGTTTGGCTGCTCCCTTCGCAGCTGCCTGCTTGTGCCTCTTCTGGTTGGCCACTCGGTGTCTGCTGCTGCACTTCTGCTTCTACTGTTGTTGTTCCTGCTGCTGTTGCTCCTGCATATTCACTGTCTCCTTCACGGTTTGCATCTTCTGCGGAACCCAGAATATACAAGCCACCAGCAACCTCACCGGCAGCAGCAACAGCGGTAGCAGCTACAACTGTTGCTGTCGCTGCTGCCGGTGAGTCTCCTGTGTCATTGTTGCCCTGGTGTAGTTCATGCTCCTCTTCTTGCTGCGGCAGAAGCAGCCACAAGATCCTCCTTTGCTGCATTCCTGTCATTCTGTCTATGGCTGTAATCCCTTTCATAACCGCATAGTATTTGTAGTCTACTGCATTTGTTCTAATACTTTACTTATCTATTATATATTTATCTATCTAACATTTCTATCTGCACTCTACCAACTCGGATCCTCTTGTGTCGTGACACCCCGGATCTATCAACTACAGACACGTGCCTCGGCTGCTGCTATTGTTGTTTCTGCTGATGCAACTGGGAAATGGCCTACTGCAACAGTGGGTGCTCCTTCTGCTGCATATGTATCGTTGACTTCCATCACTCCGTCGGCTGCTGCTTCTCCCGATGTCGGTTTTGTTGACGTTGCGATTGTTGTGGAGGCTGTTCCTGCTGCTGCCTTTGCTGCTGCTTCTGCGGAAGTCTCCGCTGTTTCAGTGTCTGCTGTTGGTGGGAATACTTCTACTTTTACTTGTGCTTCTGCTGCTGTTTCTTCTTCTGCTTCTGCTGTTGCTTCTGCTGTTGCTTTTGCTGTTGTGTCTGCTGCTTTTTTTGCTGCTTCTTGTGCTTGGACTCCTACGTCTGCTTCTGGTGCCGTTTCTGCTGCTGCGACGGCTGGTGCCGCTGTTGCTACTACGGTTGCAACAGGTGGGAAAGCTTCGCCTGCCTGCTGCGTATACTCGCGGTATTCCGTAGCTCTGAGTTGGCTGTTTTGGCTGTCTACATTTCTTTGGTCTTGATCGTCAAACCACGTGACAGTCAACGCTGGGGATGATACTTGATGTAACGCGTCAACAGGAGAAATTCGATGGACCCCTGCTTCCTCGGGCTCGCTGGCAGTCAGTTGCTGGTGCTCGCCAACAGCCGCTGGTGGTGGTGCTGCTGGCGCAGTTGCTGCAGGTGACGTATCATCTCCTTGTTCAGCACATTCTGCACCAACGCGAGAAAGCCGGCGTGTTGCTGCTGTTGCTGCTGCAGCAACTGCAGCAGCAGCAAGCGCCACTGGGCCTTGAGGCGATGCTGTCAAGGTCGAGGCAGCCAACGCAGCAGCAGCAACTGCTGCGGCTGCGGTTGCGGCAGCTGCCTCTACTGCTTCTGGTGCAGATGTAGCGGTACTATCCTTTGCAGTAGAAATAGCATCAGCAGTTGCAGCTGCAGCAGGCAAGGGTGCTGCTGGTGCCTCAGGCCCAGCAGGAACGCACCCAGCTGACGGTGGGATTAGTACCCCACCAGCTATCTCCTCAGGTTCTACTACAGCATCTGCAACACCACAAGCAACTGCAGCAGCTGCTAAGGTCTCACCAGGAGCTAACGATGCGTCAGCAACAGCAGCAACGACATTGGCATTGAGGCGGTGGCTATGCTCGGGGAGTACTTATCCGTAAGCAGGAAACATTAGCAAGTCTGTCCCTCTCCTTGGTTTCTGCTAGACATAACTCCTGTTGGTTGGTTGCTGCTGCTTCAGCAGCAGCAGCAAGCAGCTGGTGCAGCGTCTACTGCTTTTTGTTTATCTGGGGTGGAGCCAGAAGCTCTGGTAGAGTTTCGGTTTTGCATTAAAGGCAAGCATTTCTTTCCTTGTGCCTCCATGTTATCGTCTTTTGTCCGCTATCCGTGAGTCTCTGTTTTTGTGTCTTTTTCTGTGTCTCTGCCTCTTCGCCTCTACCTTTTTCTGTTTCTGTCTCTGTGTACCCTCCACTCAACCACTCTATGTCTCCCCTCAACTGCGTCTCTCTATATGTCTTACTACCTGTCTCTCTGTCTCTCTTATTCTCTGTCCCTCCGTCTCTTTCATTCTGTGTGTCTGCCTCTCTGCCTGCTTCCTTCTCTCTGTCGTTTTGTTGTTGGTCTCACAGTCTGCCTCTTGCTCTCCTTCTTCTGTCTGCTGCGGGCAGCTAGTGAGGCTTTGGTCTGCCTCCTTTTTTTTTGTGTCTCTATCTGCCGCCTCTCTCTTTGCAGGTGCTAATCCATCCTGAGGCGGCACAGCAGGACCCAATCGATTCTGTCGCATTTCTTCTTTCTTTGCTCATTTCGCTTCTACGTAGACAATATATACATACTGTGTTACGAAGACTTTGAGCGCGGAAGCATTAATATCATAATTGAAGTGCAACGAAGGACCAGGGGGAGCCCTCTGCGGCTGCTACCTCCACCGACCTCTGCAGGAGACGGTGGCCCTCCTGATGGGCCCCTGAGGGTTTCATGTGAAGGCGGAGGGAGGGATAAGAAGGAAGGAGGAAGATAGCTGAGTTGGTCTGCCTCCTGTGGAGGGGATCTATCTTCCTCTACTTCTACTCCCCCAGATCGGAGCAAATGAAGTACTTTAGAAGCCATCTCCTCTCTCTCCGCCTGCATGCAAAAAACAGAGCGAGAATACTGCCAAGGAAGTGTTTAAAGATTATTCAATTAACTAACAGAAGCATGCATTCAATAACAACCACCATAGAAGGAAGAAAAGCAGTGACACCAACTGCAAGCGCAGAACGGAGGATTATATGTTGTAGGGAAATAGAAGAAAGATTTAATATAGAGCGACAGACAGAGAAGGGTGCTATGTTGAAAGGAGAAAGATAGGAGAAAGATACATTACACCGCAAAAAGCCAGGCAGACGAAGGATGATATATTGTAAGGAGACAGATCAAAGAAAAACATCTTGTAATATAGAGAGACAGACAGGAGGGGGATGCTACATTAAAAGGGGACTTAAGAAGGACATTGTGCTGTATAGGGAGACTAAAGAAAAATACTGCATTAGGGGGACTAAACAAAAAGAGCCATGCTGACTATGGAAGCCCTTTGGAATGCCACATGCTCAGCAGAAGGATTTTCTTCCTTGTCTTGTATTTCTTCGTCTTCTCCTTCTCCAGGCACAAATCCCCCACAGAAGCTAACCCTTAAATTGCGTCCTTTGTTCTTCTGTCTCTGCTTGGAGCTCTCTCTGCTAAGGCAGGAGGCACTTCTGCTGCAGGGGCTCCCTTCTTCTAACGGCTCTCCTACGGGTAGCCAGGGGCCCCCAGGAAGTCCCTGTGAGGCCCTTCCATCTCCCGTCTCAAAAGCAAATTGCGAGCCGACAAATCTGTCTGAAGCTTCTCCTGCTTGTGCTGCTGTTTCTGCTGCTTCTGCAGTCGCTGCTGCTTCTGTTGTTGCTGGCAGAAGTACACAGAGGGATGAGTGTGCAACGCTGGTCTCTAAAGGGGAAAGCGACAGCGACGAAGAGGACCCCATGTCAGGGCCTTGTGGGGTCTTCTTCTCCTCACTCATATGCTCACCACCTTCTGACGGGGTCTGACGGCTCATCGTCGGGGCCTCACAGGTCTCTGCCTGCGCCCCCATACGCATCATTGGGACGTCTTGGGGGTCCCTAAAAGGCCTCCCGCAGGAACCCTCCTTTGTGCTGCCTTGCTGTTCCTGGATTGTGTGGGGTTCTACAGCGAGTAGAGGGAGCTCAGCGACAGCAGGAGCAGCAGCATCAAGCGATTCTGCTGGAGCCTGCTCCTCTGTAGGTAACTCCGCAGGGCAGGACTCATCCCCCGCAGCGGAGCTGTTGGCTCTGTTGCTGCCTGCTCCTGCTAGAGCTGCAGAACCAGGAACAATAGCAGCAGCAACAGCAACAGAAGCAACCGCAATATTTACCCTTCACTCGGCCGTTTGTGCTGCAGATCGGTACGGTGGTTCCGTATCCCGTGCTTGCGGGCCCTTCGAGAGCGCTTTTGTCTTCTGCTGCTTCACTTACTTGTGCCATACCCTTCGGATTCTGCTGCAGCTGCGGTTTCCTCCCCGGGGTATCCACCAGGTTGCCTCCTCATATCCTGCATTGCCTCCTCTACCATCGGGGCGTCCACTCCGTTAAATTCCGAATCCACAACACGCACACACACTGAGACAGGGGGCTCCTCAGTGTGTCCCGCAGGGAGCCCCTCATGACGGCCTTCTTGTGGTCCCCAAAGAGCTTCTTCAGGGCTCCCTCCAGGGAACGTGTCAACAGCATATGTCTGGAGGCCTTCAGGGGGAATCTCCACGGACCCCTCAAGCGTTTGGGGCCCCTCACGGGGACCTTCATCGGGGCCCATTAGAAGGACCTCTTGGGGTTCCAAACGAGAGCCTGCTCCAGGCCGCTCAGGAGGACCCGCAAAAGCAAATGCTTGCTGCCCCTCAGGGCCTTTAAGACCGTCTGGTTGGGTGGGACCCTCGTGGGAGCCCTCAAGATTTTCTCCATGACTCGTCTGATATTGTAGGCTACTTAACGGGTTTACAAGGGGTTGCGTCCATTCCTCTGCAGCAGTTGTTGGGGCAGGTGGTGCTGCACCAGCATATGCCCCTTCAGCTGAGGAGCTTTCGCAGGGGGCAACAGATGTAGGCGCTCCAGGACCAGCAGCCTCATAACCTTCTGGATCAGCAGCAGGGAATGGTCTGTCTCGGATAGAGCTATTGCCCCTGTCGGTATTTAAACCGTAGGGGTTGTCACTGTTTACATTGCCAAACATCTCCGTACAAACAGAGAAGGACCGTTGGCCCCCCTCCGTGGATCTGGGGTTACTAAGGGGCCTCCAGCTGGTGGGAGGTGTTAGAAAACAGGAGCCTCCAGTGCCCTTGGATCGGGTACACATTCGCGATGACAAGAACCCTCCTCCGCGCAGCAGCAGCAGCTGCTGCTGCTGCTGCTGCTGCCGCAGTGGGGGCACCGCTTGTCCCGGCAGGCATGGAGGCAGCCGAAGGTCCCAACCACGCACGTTGGGACCCCTCAAAACGGAATATTCCCCACCTACTCAAAGACACATACCCAAAAACAACTTTGCTGCTGCTGCTGTTGCGGTTGCCGCTGTTTTTGCTGCTGCTGTTATGGCTGCTGCTGCTGTTCCTGCCGCTATTGCTGCTGCTGCCGTGGCTGCTGCTGTGGCTGCTGCTGCTGCTGTGGCTGCTGCTGCCGTCGTGGGTAGTCGCAGAATGCTGTGTAGTGTCTCGTACTCTTTGTGTGTCTGACCTGCTGCTGGAGTGTCTATGGAGAAATGTTTAGCTTGTTGTTGGTAGGTGCTATGAGGGGTTAGTTGGCTGTCTGCTCTTTGTCTTCTCTTCCACGTGGGCTCCGCTGCATTCAGCCGCAGCTGTCCATACAAGACAGTTCTGCCGCTGTCTTGTGGTTTAGCAGAGCAGTGCTCTCCTCTAGCAGCAGCAACATCATGAGGCCGGAGCAGCAAGCTTTCTATGTTGGTTCGCATGATGACCACTTCGGAGCTGCGCCCCAGATATGAGGGGCCTTCTGGCTTCGAGTATCCCCCAGCACACACCTCTTCACCCACGTAGGGGCTCCCACGGCCTCCAATATTGTGCGTGACACCAGGGCCATGAGGGCTCGCAAGGCCATGAGGGCTGGCAAGGCCATGAGGGCTTGCAAGGCCATCAGGGAAGGAGGGATCTTGGGGATTCTGGAGAATAGGCTGCAGAGGATGTTCTTGAGATGCTGCTGGGTCCGGGGGGTTTACTATTTGCTGTAGCTGTGCTGCCTTTGATGTTATGAAGTTATCTAGCAACTGCAGGAGGGGCCCTAGTGGTCCATCTAAGAATGTGGCTGCTGTTGTGGTAAGTTGTTGCTGTTGCTGTAGTTTTTGGTGTTGCTGTTGCTGTTGCTGTTGGTGTTGCTGTTGTTGCTGTTGCTGCGGCTGTTGCTGTTGCTGCTGTTGTTGCTGTTGCTGCTGGTGCTTCTGGGTCTGCTGAATAAGACTTGCCAAGTATTCCACGTGGGGCCTACAGGCATTGAGGGTTTTCGTGTAGGTGTTTAGCTGCTGCTCTTGTTCCTTGGCTTTGCTGCTAAAGACGTCAGACTCGTCTTGGACGGAGTTTAGAAGCTCTTGCATCAATGTTGCTGCCTTGGCTCCGTGCTGCAGGTGTTTAGATATTTGCGAGGAGAGTTTTTGTCTCTTGTGCTCAATTTGGCTTCTTTCTCGATTAATATTGTTAACATACTCAACGGCACTGTAATTCTGCTCCTCTAAGAGGGTAAATATTCGCACTATCTCAGCTGAATCTGCAGGAAAATACAAGCAATACAACAGAGAGAATTTGTTCTACATCGGGCTGTTATGATCCCCACACCTACAGAATATATATATATATATAA
>NW_013565004.1:0-4171 GCF_000499605.1 Eimeria maxima | reverse complement strand
TATATATATATATATATATAGTATGTATTATCATTATTTATTTAGTTTGTATATTATTCTTTATTATTTTTATGTTTATATATTATATATTATCAGCAGCAGCAACAGCAGCAGCAGCAGAAACAGCAACAGCAGCAGCAGCAGCAGCAGCAGCAACAGCAGCAGTACCTCGAAGTAGCTCTCCGAGCTAGCAAGAGAGAAGCTAGATCTAACTTGAGGAGGAAGTTCTGTTGGTGCCCCTATCTTAACTGCTGCTGCTGCTGCTGCTTCGTCTGCTGCTTTCTTCTCTGCTGCTTTCCCTGCTGCAGCACCTGCTGCTGCTGCTGCTGCTGCTGCTGCTGCTGCTGCTGCAGATCCAGGCACTGTCTTATCAGCTACTGTCTTAGTAATGGGGATTGAATGGACACCTGGAGCCCCACCCTCTTCTCCATGCTGCTGCTGCTGCTGCTGCTGCTGCCTCATCCAATCACCAACAGCTGTAGCTGCTGCTGCTGCTGCTGCCTCACCGCTAGTAGCACCAGCAGGAGTTGTAGCACCACCAGGAGGTCCTCCTCCTGCTGCAGCAGCAGCAGGAGGGAGAGCACCAGATACAGAGGAACGACGAGAGTTACAAGAGCTTCCTCCCCCATAGGATGCCTCATAAGCAGCAAACCCTAATGGATGCCGCTGCTGCTGCTGCTGCTGCTGCTTCCCTCCTGGCTTACCAGACAATAAACGGAACAACTGCAGCAAACAAAGACAATAAATTAATTAGTTAATTAATTAATTAAATTAATTAAATTAAATTAAATTAATTAAGTAGGGTTTAGCGTTTATTAGGGTTTAGGGTGAATTAGGGTTTAGGGTTTAGGGTTTAGGGTTTAGGGTTTACCCCTCTTTTATTTTTTTTATAAGCAGCAAAACTATCCCTAGGTACATCATTAAATATAATAGTAGCATCTGTATCGAACCTTCTTGCTGCACTGTCTCTTCTTGCTGCTGCTGTTTGCTGCAGCAGCTGCTGCGGAGACAGAGGGTCTCCATTAATATTAATACTAACACATAGTCCTTCTGCTGCTGCTGCTGCACCTTGTGCTGCAGCAGCAGCAGCAGGAGTTCCTGCTGTTGATCCTGCTGCTGCTGACGAACCACCACGATATAAACCAAGACCTGTCTTACTCTTAGATAAGCGTGCTGCTGTTGTTGCTGCTGCTGCACCTCCTGCTGCTGCTGCTGCTGTTTTCTCTCCATGCCTACTAGACCCTAATGTACGACTACGTCGTAGATCATGACTATCTGCTGCTGCTGCTGCTGCTGCTGCTGCTGCTGCACCACCAAATAGAGGTCCTCTTGTATGTACAGCTTTTTTTAATGTAGTTAATGCCTTAGCAACAAGATGTTTATCTTTTTTCTTATCTGCTGCTGTATCTGCTGCTGCTCCATCTCCTCCTCCTGCTGCTGCTGCTGCTGCTGCTGCACCTCCTGCTCCCCTACAAGTTAATTTATATAAGGGAGCCATAGTAGTTGGATCTCTTCCTTGTAATGTAACCTCTAATAGATCAAAGTTTTCTTCTTCTCCGCTGCTGCTGCTGCTGCTGCTGCTGCACTCATCTGAGCTCCTTCTACGGTGTACGTACACCTCACGCTCCCCTGCATCTGTAGTTGCATGCTCAATTAAACGTAAATTAAATTTTGGATCAAAGCCACGGGAGACAGAAGGTTTTAGTCCTTGCCCTCTTGCTGCTAGGCTATGTGCCTGACGCTCCTGTATACGTACATACGTACATACGTACATACGTACATACGTACATATTCATATACATATTCATATTTACGTATATACGTATTTATTCGGGTATACATATACAATTATATATGCATTGCATGCATGCATATATTATCTGCTGCTGGTGGTGATGGTGGTGGTGGTGCTAACTAGTTGTTACTAATGCTGCTCTTGTTGCTGTGTTGTACTTGCTGCTGCTGCTGCTGCTGCTGCTGCTACTGCTGCAAGTAGACTGACCTGTTCTGCAACAGTACGTTTCTTGAGTAGTCCTCCTTCTCTGGAGGGCAATGCCTCTAATCCTGCTGCTGCTGCTGCTGCTGCCGCAGCAGCAGATGAGGATACAGCAGAATGTGTACAAGGATAATCTGCTGCATGCGCATCCTCTCCTCTTAATCCTGATGCACTTGCATGCCATGTGCTTCCTTCTGTTACGGATTGGTGTCCCGTCATACGTCTTGATGGTGTATTTGCTGCTGCTCCTGCTGCTGCTCCTGTTGCTGCTCCTCCTGCTGCTGTTGCTGGGGTTCCTGCTGCTGATGGGGTTGCTGGTCCATGATGAGGTAGTCCTCCTGCTGTTCCGTGCTCTGCTGTAGCTGGGGATGCAGTACCTGATGGTGCTGCTGCTGCTCCTGCTGCTGTTTTTCCTGCTGCAGCAGCAGAAGTCATGGGTTGTGCATGCATTTCAATATCTCCTGCATGTTTATCTTTTCCTGCTGCAGAAGCAGCAGCCTCTGTCTGTTCCTCTTCCTCCTCTCCTGCTTCTGCTGCTGCTGCTGCTGCTGCTGCACCAGTAGGAGCAGCAGTAGGAGGATGAGGATAATCATCATTATAATTAACATAATCATCATCATGAACATGATCAATAGGTTCTTCTTCTTCATCTATTTCTTCTTCCTCTATCCCTTCTTCTTCTTCTTCTTCCTCCTCCTCCTCTTGTGTAGGTACTACCCATGAGTATATTGCTGCCTCATGTAAGGACATAAATGCCTGAGTTATGTCTGGTGTTTTTATATCTAAATTACCTAATCTATCTACTTGCCTCCAGCCTAACTTAGGTACTACACGATCTGCATGCGCTAATACATCAGTACCTGCAGCAGCAGCAGCAGCAGCAACAGCAGCAGCAACAGCAGCATTAGTGCAGCATGTAGATGAGGAAAAGGAAGTAGATGTAGTATATTAATATATATATTTATATATAAATAAGTATAATATATATATAAATATATATATAATATACATATAATATACATATATATAAGTACATATACGTATACACATACAAAAATACCCACATATACACTACATACATATAATACAGATAAAAAAATGCAGAAAAGCTCAATAAATAAATAAATAAATAAATAAATAAATAAATAAATAAATAAATAAATAAAATAGGATAAATTACCTTTAAATAACCAATGATTCTCTAATGCTTTCCTATCCTCTAGATATTGATGATCAATCATACGCATTACTGCCTCTAGGTAAACCCTACGAAAGGGTTTAGGGGGATAAGGGTTTAGTAATCTATATATTAATTCAAATGTTATACCATTAATTAATAATATAAGGAATACACTACCACTAATAAAAAAAGAAAGTATATTTGTTAGGTCTGGGTCTAGATCACCGTCACGCTCTATACGTAAACCTAATGCTAATACTATACCACCACGTAAACCTCCCCATACTAATAATACTGCCTGCAGGATAAGAGGACGGAGAGGAGGAGGAGGAGGAGGAGGAGGGAGGAGAGGAGGAGGAGAGGGAGAGGAGGACGAAGAGGGAGAGGAGGAGGAGAGGAAAGCACACAGACACACACACACACAGACACACAAACGCACACAGGAGAATATATATATTGTATCTTGGATAAGTATGCAGCAGCAGCAGCAGCAGCAGGAAAAAAGCAGCAACAAGAGCAGCAGGAGGAGGATGTTATTGTTGTTATTGTTGTTATTGTTGTTACTTACTTCTTTCCATGTAAGTCCGTATCCAGTTCTTCTTAGTACAGGTAAGAAGATAAAGATCATGAATACACGAGCAGCATTAAGATAAATATAAGTTAATAATAAATATAACCAATAAATTAATCCATCATGTCTTGTAAATACACTACTCATCATGCCATAAGTAACTATACCCGATACTATAAATATAGTACAATTTGCCATTAATGCTAGAGCTGCACACAAAAAAAAAAAAAAATTTATTTATTTATTTATTTATTTATTTATTTATTATATTTATTTATTTATATTTATTTATATTTATCTATTTATTTATATTTATTTATTTTATTATGTATTTAAGATAAGTTGTATAATTTTCTACAAAGTATCCTATAACAACCAATATAATGTTTATTTATATAAATAAATAAATAAAATATATAGAATA
>NW_013565003.1:0-4266 GCF_000499605.1 Eimeria maxima | reverse complement strand
GGGCGGCGGGGGCGGGCGGGGCGGGGACGGGAGGGAATTCGGCAGCAGGTGGGAAGGGAGGTGCAGCAGCAGCAACGAATGCTGTTCCTGCTGCTCCTGCTGCTGCAGGGACACATAAGAGAGCTACATGGGGAGGGAGGTCCTCCACAGGGGGGGCCCTTGGTTTATGGGGTTCTAAGGAGACAGGAGAAAGTGCAACCTCATGGAGGGGCCCCCGTGCCAGCAACAGCAGCAACAGCAGCAACAGCAACAGGAAAGACTCGTGGCAGCGCAGGAGAGAGACACACCCACCTGCTAATACAGACCCCCACTTCAGTCCTGCAGCAGCAGCAGCAGCAGCAGCAGCAGGAGAGAATAGAGATTCTCCTTTGTACAGAGTGTCGGACTCAGCGTCTCTCAAGTGGCGCAGATCGCAACAACAGCAGCAGCAGCAACAACAGCAGCAGCTGCAGCAGCAGCGACGGCGGCAAGCCGAGCTGGCTGAAGATTGGCTTAATTCACATGGCATGGGAGGAGGCAGCAGCAGCAGCAGCAACAGCTGCAGCAATAACTTAGGAGACAGCAGCAGCTGGGGCTTAGGTGCCCCACAGGTTCCCTTTGACCCACAGCATGCGCTGCAGCAGCTGCTTACTTATGCGCTGCAGCAGCAGCAACAACAGGAGCAGCAAGAGCAGCAAGAGCAGCAGCAGCAGCAACAGCGGCAGCAGCAGCAGCAGCAGCAGCGGGAGCAGCAGAACAACTTTGATTTATCAGTAGCTGCTGCTCTTTTAGAGTCCTTAGGAGCAGGGGGTTCGCGCCTTTCGGCGCACCCCTTCGCCAGCAGCAACAGCAGCAGCAACAGCAGCAAGACGCTGCTGCCAGCAGCAGCAGCAGCGCCTAGCTGGCTGCCTGGAACTCTAGATGATAGAGTACCGGGGCACTCAGCAGCAAAGCAGCAGAGCCCCTTGGATATAGCAACAGCACTTGCTGCTGCTGCTGCATGCAGCATGACGCAGCAGCAGGGGGAGCAGCAGCAGGAACTGCTGCAGCAGCAACAGGAGCTGCTGCAGCATCAGCAGGATTTATTGCTCCAGCACCCGCAGCAGTCTTTTGTGGTACAGAGCAGTGTGTTGCCAACAGCGGAAGCGCTTAGCAGCAACAGCAGTAGCAACAGCAGCAGCAACAGCAGCAGCAGCAACAGCAGCAGCAACAGCAGCAGCAACAGCAGCGACCTGAAGCAGCTAGCGGGTACACCTGCTGAGTTTTCTTCTGAGTCTTCAACTGTCTGTCCCCTTTCTATTACAACTGTCTCCATTCAAAATATTAAAGACCTTAAGTAGATATACGCACCACGTGCACGCATGCATGCATGCATGCATGCACTGCTGCATGCATGCACTGTTGTGTGCATGCATGCACGCCCTGCTGCATGCAGGGAAGCAGGCACAGAAGTTCATGCATGCATGCATGCATGCATGCGGGAGTACAGCAGACATATAGCATGCATGCGCGCATGCATGCATGCATTCATGCATGCATGCACACCGATTGTGCATGCATGCACACCGAGCATACATGCATGCATGCATGCATGTACATGCAGCCAGAATTCATGCACATTCAACAAGGATGCATGCATACATTGCATGCATGCTTTTTTGCTTGCATGCATGCATGCATGCATGCATGCTCACATTTTTGCATGCTTTTTTGTGTGCATGCATGCATCCATTTATGCATGCTTTTTTGCGTGCATGCATTTTAGCATGCATACATGCACACCTTGCCTTCATGCGTGCATGCATACATGCGTGCATGCATGCATGCATGCATGTATTCGTGCATGCATAGCTGCACTTTTGCATGCATTTTTTTGCATGCGTCCATCTTTGCATGCATTCATTTTTGCATCTATATATACATACATGCATGCATGCATGCATGTGCATTTTTTTGCATATTTGAGGCGTTTGCTGCCTTTATTTTATAGGGTGTTGATGCAGCAGCGCTGCAGTCTTTGTGGCGCTTTTCTTGTGTTTTTCTTTTGCCAAGGATGGGGCTTTCTTCGTGTTTCTTGCATTTCTTGTTCGTGTATTGTTGCGTGTCTTTTTCCTTCGTTTGAATGCATGCATGCGTGCGTTTGCATGCATGCATGCATGTTTTTGCATGCATGCATGCATGTGCTTGCTTGGATTTACTTGCTTGTTTCGGTTTGCTTCTGCATGCATCTGCATGCATGCATCTGCATGCATTCATCTGCATGCATTTGCATGCGTGTGCATGCGTTCGTGCATGCATGTGAAGGCAGCAGCAGCAACGGGGACCGGGGCTTGCCAGTGCAGCAGGACTCTGCTGCTGCTGTTGTTAGTGCCCGGGCGAAGAAGCATCCGTCTCCGTGTTGCAGGAACAGTTGCTGCAGCAGCTGCAGCTACTGCTGCTGCTGTTGCTGCTTCTGCTTCTGTGGCAGTTGCTGCTGCTGTTGCTGTATGCCTATGAGATATGTGTTGTGTTGCTGCGGTCTCAGCAGCACAGAAAGGTAAGCGGTGGCGGCGTAAACGCGTGTCTTGTCAGTGACAATGCGTGCATGCATCCGCATGCATGCAGACGCATGCATCCGCATGCATGCAGATGCATGCATGCGTATACATGCATGCAGATGCATGCATGCATGCATGACGTGCCCACCCCAGCGTTGTCTTCTCATGCGTGCTTTTTGTCTGAGGCATTTTCTGCTCAATGGAGGATACTTCCTCCCCACACAACTGCATGCATGCATGCATGCATGCATGCAGATAACGCATGCATGCAAACCACACATGCATGCATGCATATAACGCATGCATGCAATGCATGCATGCATGCACTCAGTAGCAGCAGGCGTTTACTTTTTTGCTGCCGAGTTGCTGAGGGACGCATGCACATGGGTCTCAAGTATTTGTGGCTGCAGCCCCAACTTAACACACATTCAGGTTTTTGAGGTGTCTTTATACTATTAAACTCCAAACCCTAAACCCTACATATTTTAAACCCTAAACCCTAGAGGAGAAGAGGGGATCTTTGGTAGCAAATAGGATATCTTTAAACCCTAAACCCCTTCTAATGCCAGACGGTCGGCAGCAGCAGAACGGTGCTACCAGTACTACTAGCAGTAGCAGCAGCAGCGACGCTGTTACAGCAGCAAGAGCAACAGGAACAGCATAGAGAGCGCAGTAAAGAACAGCAGCAACAGCAGCAACCACAGCAACAAAAACAGCATCGGCCTCCGCCACAACTGCAGAGGGCAGATTACAGCACCAGGTGCAGCAACTCGCGAGCTGCTCCAATTATACACCAGCACCAGCAGCAGCAACAGCAGCAGCCACAGCAGCAAGGTGATAAGTGGTGGTGAGCTGCAGAGGGGAGAATAGATTTGTACGAGGAAAACGGGTAGACAGACAGCCTAGCTGAAGAAGTAACAATAAACACTTGTTCTCAAATCCTAAACCCTAAACCCTAAACCCTAGACATACGCAACAAGGGAAGAAAACCCTTTCCCTGCTTTTGTGCTGCAGCAAGTTGTGTTGCAGCGGCATCTGCTGCTGTTGCTGATGAAGCAGATGCCAGCTAGTCTTATCCTCTCTATGCTGCTTAAGCGTGACCTAGTTAGACAATTAAGCAAGAACACCGACAACTGCTGCTGCTGCTGCAGCAGCAGCAGCAGCAAGCGAGGCCCTGCTGGTCGGCCGTGGTGATGCAGTAGTAGTAAGGGGTAAATAAAAGTAAAAAAGGGAAAATAAGAAGACAAATGTCTTTTTATATGGGTTTTCATTATATTTATTTGCTACTGCTGCTATTCTGCTGCTTTATTTGCTGCTGCTGTTGCTGCTGCTGCTGTTGCTGCTTCGGGTGTTGTACATGCAGCTGCAGTCCAGACCGCACCGGCGGCTACGGCTGTGCGGCCCAAAGGAATCTTTGTCTTTTTTCTTCTTTTTTTAGTCATTTTTCCTCTTTTTTATCCTTTTTTCTTTAAATAAATCACAAAAACTATTTATTGAAGACCCAACAAAGATATACCCCTGGGTAGCTGCGCCGCCCGACGTTGTATCGATACTGCGCTCCCGCCCGAAACCCTAAACCCGTAACCCTAAACCCTAAACCCTAAACTGTCATTTATATACCCTGAATTTAAGTTTTTCTTGTGTTGGTTTATATTTTTTCCCCTTTTATATACTAAAACAGCCTTTTCTTGCAGTGTTTTGACACTGTTTCCTCAGCTGTCGCTGTGCCTCCCTTATATATATATATATA
>NW_013565002.1:0-4274 GCF_000499605.1 Eimeria maxima | reverse complement strand
TATATATATATATATATATATATAGTTCTGTAGATATAGTATATATATAGTAGTTATAGTATAAGCTGACATAGATATATACTTATTGCAGACATACTATATACATGTATGAATATTACTATCTATTATATATTTGCATATATATAATTATTTTATATCTTATATACATGCAAAGGTGCTTTGGGGGAATTTTATGAAGGTGTGTTGGGATCTCACACATGTCTCTGTCTGCTTTTGTTTACTTTTCTGCTGCTTTGTAGATATGATATCGATGAAGAAGATGACGCAGAGCTACGGGCAAGAGAAAGGTGGGACGATCCCCTGTCCAGGGCCCCCTCGTTCAAGAAGTACAGAAAAGAACACCAAGAGGAAGACACGCAAAGCAACAGCAAAACAGGCAAATTTCCCTATACACTTCAACACAATTTGCCCACGGCTGCTGGCCGCCACTGATAGCTGCTCGAATACTCTATTTTTAAGGAGCAAAAAAAAGGAGCAAAAGCGCAGTACCAGCTGTCTCCCACATAACACTTGGTGCAATACATCGCAAAGGCCTGTTGCTGCTGTCTGCTCTTTTCCCGGTTGCGTTGGTTTTGGGCTGGCAGGGTCCTCCCTCTCGTGCGCTGTGCTGGCGGCTAGCCTCCCCTTCTTGGCTAGCTAGTTGGATTTTCTTGTGTCTATCTTACCACCGAGTTCTCCCAGCAACCAATCAGCTGGCCGCTTCAGCTAGCAAGTTGTTCGGCTTGCTAGGCACATCAACACGAGTCTGGCAAGGTAGCTTAATTGTGGAGCTAGGTCGGTCTAGCTGGATATAGGCAGCTATGCAACTAGCTAGTGTGGTGGGTTGTGGTGCGCGTGCAGAGCGACCCACGTGCCCCCACGACGGCCCGCCCAACCGCTTTGGCATCAAGCCGGGGTATCGGTGGGACGGAGTTGTGCGGGGCAACGGGTTCGAAGAGGAGCGCTTAAAGGTGTGTAGAAGCATCGGCACAAGCCCAGCTAGTTGCTTGAAATCCAGTTAGCAGGCCAGGTCACCAGATAGCTAGCTGCGCAGAGAATGTGGTAGATATGAAAACACAAAAACAAGGGTTCGCACTCCACGCCGCCAAATTTACCTCATTGACGCCTAAAGCATCCGAAGCCAGGCCTAAATGTGTCATTACGCAGCTAACTAGGTAGCTATCCTGGGAGTCCCCAAGCGGTTCTATTCTCTCTTGTGCACATCAAGCAGCTAGCTGTTGAGGGTTAAGGAAAGGCCACTCTGGAGGTCGTGCGTTTTGATATTTGTTATGTTTGGTCTGTGCATTTGAAGACTGCAGTTTGCTGCCGCGTGTTGAACTTGTCGTGGGTGTATGCACAGGCGATGAACCGGCGCAAGTGGGAGGCGCAGGAGGCGCACATGAACAACACCGCAGATATGTGAAGGGGAGGTAAGGAAGAAGAGGGAGGATCAACACAGAAAAACAAAAACTGAATAGGATGGGCAGGCAGGCTGAAGATAACGCAAATACCAGGAGATGGGCAAGCACAGGACACAGACGAGGCCGACGAATTCCAGCAACCGGATGCAAAGTGATAGGCACAGATAGAGGCAAAAGGGATTGTTCCCGCCCCTCAAATTGTCTATGGGTATTGCACGGAATGTGTGTTATTCACATTATATTTTACTGGGGGCTAGTCTGCGTTCCGCTAAACACTGTGGTCTTGGTCGAAGGGGCGTAAGGCAGCTTTTGAATTTCTTTTCTGTCCGCCGCGCAGTTTGGCGCATGCATGCGCATGCGGGTTGATTTTGTCTTGCTAAGGAAAGGTTGTGCGGCTATTTTTAAAGCCCTTTGCATCCCGAAACAAAGACAGCGAGGAAACATCCTTTCCATTGTGCTGCTACAGACGATGACATACACAGCCGCCAGTGGTCTCTGCTGATGCTGCCTCGATTAGCAATGAGAGGCAGCCACCTGCGCTTGAAGTAGTCGCATAGGACAAGAATATATTTGAAACAGTGTATTTGGAGGCTCGTTTTGCGTGCTTCAATGGGGAGTAACACCACATCTTGCCGGGGGCACGAAAAACGTTCAGGGGGCAAAAGCAATTCGCCTATTATTTCTCTGGTGTACTTTCGTGCATGCACCTCAAGACAGATGTCCATACACGTACGAGGAAAGGCGTATAAAGTTAAAGAGCATACCTCACTTTTCTCACAATGCTCGCGTAATCCGGGAAGACTTCTTGAGAGGCGCATATTACTGACCCCACAGATGCACAGATGGCACTTTGTGCTGCTATGCTGTACATATCAGTCCTTTTGCTTTCTCATGACTGCATAGTGGTGGCGACTAGCGAGTGTAGGAGTTCTTCTCCTTGTACGGGCTTCAGGTTGAGCACTGTGAGGCTTTGAGGGCCAGTCACTTCAAACCAAGGTGCCCCCTCATTGTCTCTGATGACATGTCGCTCCGTCCTGTCAGCTTCAGCCCGTCCAATTACCAAGGATGGCCTAAAGTTCATTTGCATCACAAACTTGTCTGCTTGTGGCACAGGAGCAGAACCAGCAGCTCCATCTGTCGTTTTCCTAGATTCTCCCGTGTGCTCTGGTTTATGTATGGCTCCTTCTGCAGCAATATCTCCTGGTTTGGCTGCTGCTACCTTGTGCTGGTGAACGGGCATCGCCGCTCTTTCCGCTTCTACTGCACTTCCTTCTGCAGGTGCTCCCTCAGGGGCTGCAGAAGGCTCTGCTGCTGACTCCTTTCCTGCAGGATGTAGGCCTTCTTCCTTCTCTTTCTCTGAACTTGTGCCAGTTATTGTCTCTGTTTCCCCTACTGCATGGAACGGAGCTCCAGTAGCAGTTCGTGGTTCCTTAGCTGATGATAGTTGGCTACCACCCGACACGTGTTGACCAGCTTCTTCATGTTTCTCTTCTTCCGTCCCTTCTCCTTCCATGTGGCTTTCCTTTTCTGTGTGCCTTTCCTTTTCCCCATGAGAGGCAGCAGTTTCTGCTGCAGATCCTTCTGAGGGCTCGTCTTCTTCTGCGTGCTGAGCGCTTGCTGACGCAACCTGCAAGGAAGATATAAAGTTTAACTCATTAGCGATCCTCCCGCCTTTGTACTTCGGGTAGGCACCTAGATCAGTCACAGCTGCCAAATTTGGCTCCTTCCGTTGCTGTTGTACCCCCCAGCCGCCCACAGGTGCCCGAAGGGCGCCTGTAGTGGTCGCAGCGGAAACAAGAAGAGCAGCAGCCCATAATGGGTTGAGTCTTGTTTTAGTAGAGCACCTTTGCATATTCTCAATATTTAAAACAAAGAATCTGCTTCGTCCGGGACAAAATTTGTCACTAGTTCAGAAGCCACAAGCGCTAGCAGCCACACGGTTAACCGATGGTCCACCGTGTCGTGCAGGCACAGCAGTCTGCCTTGTCTAATGTTTATGAGAGTGTAAACTTCTGGTGAATTTCAGTTCACTAAATTAAGCCAATTTATGATGCAAATTTCCATTGTACAGGCGTCTGAATCTGGAGGATAAACGCTCAAAGCTCGGTCAGCAGTCCCTCTGGCGCCTCGTCTACCCCGGGTGTGCAGAATGATATGAATAAACAATTTGCCGTTCCGTATTTTAGACAGATAAGTTTAATATCACAGCATTTTCCTGTAGCTGCTTTGCAGAAGGAGCTGTAACCCACCTGGAGTTCCTGTTCTGCGGTTTGAGGAGGGCTGCTCCCACCTGTCCGCCCTGCTAATATATGTACTACCCACGTATTGACATGCGATAAACTCAAAGTATATTGCATTAAAATATATTGAATGTTCCAGACGTCTCCACATTATTGCCTCCAGACTGACGATTTTGTCCCCAGAACCTTCATACCTCTGCACTTCAGACTGCTTGGTGAAGCAGATTGCAATTCTCATCTCTTGTCAGCACGTTAATCTACAGAAAAACGAATTGCAGCTTATTTTCGTTCCGTGTCTTTGAAGTGGTCCACACAGCAGAGGAGACAAGAATTCCAGCACCAACCAGCACGACGACAACGGAGAAGTAGGCGGACCCAACCAGTGAACGAATACGCACAGAGGAGTAACTTCATATTCGAGCCAAAGCAGACTCGTAGAAGAGCAAACAAAAGCTAGCGCATATGCTGTTCTCTTGTCATCAATTTGTTCCCCCTGGCTACTTTGATCTACCTATCGGCATCTGTGCATGCATTCATATGCTTGTAATATTATCATGCGCTCTTATGAATGTCATGCACTTTATTTATCAATATATATATATATATATATATT
>NW_013565001.1:0-5255 GCF_000499605.1 Eimeria maxima | reverse complement strand
AGCAGGCGTACTTCCTGAACATAGGCCCACATAGACGCAACACAACAACCCCATCATAGTAATGGTTTTCTTTCTTCAAGCTACTTACACTGTCGATTTTCTGAAACCCGTATTCTATATCATTGAAATACTGCGCATGCTATTACAGGCACACCAAGCTTATCTCAACCACTGCAGGCGACCAAATCACGTCCTCTACAACACGTCCAGGCCGACACAGATAGCTTCACGTGCTTCCCTCGTCGAATCGCATCTTGATGGGGGACACCAGCAATCGGCAAAGTTCGACAGTACCCCAGATATTGCGTCCCTATCGATAGACGACCTGATTACCGGTCGCCGCTATTCAGCATGGTGGATGGCTATGGAGCCTTTCCTCTTGCACGCCAACTACCAACAAGCACCCGTGACACAATCCGACGCTTCACCGAGTCCAAAGGCAATATAGAGCAACACATTCAGCCGAACCAGAAACACCCGACAACGCATTCCCCATCTCCTAACTTTGTGGTCGCCAATCTGTGCAAAACGGGAATACGAATTCTTGTTTCCCTTGTGCAGGACGCGCAAATATTCCCACAATTTGTATGGATTGCGCGACAAATATTTCCACAATTTGTATGGATTACGCCGGTGGCCACATCCTGACCGTGCATCTTCCCAGCATCCAGAGAATACTTGGCAACGTGCATAATGAGGCAGACAGTCAAACGCCTACACCGTCGGCACAAAGCACAGTGTTGCTGCTGCCTTCCTACACAGAGTATAGCTCAGCAGGTGCCATCCCCCCTTGTACTGCCACACCAATTTTGCGAGACCCTTTGTAAGGCCGCAGTCTGCTTCTCATGCGCGTATCAAGGCGCCAAAACACCAAGAATCACCATCATATACACATCACACAAGAATAAGAAACAAACCAAAATGCAGTCCCACTGCATGTTACACCGTATCATCATAAATCTGCGCAGGTGCAGATAATCCTGCACGCCTGTTCCCATACAAGCTGCAATGCAACGACATCACAATCACTCAGAGTTTGTGGATTTGCTGGATGCGCTTCAGGCTTGCGACAAACTGTTATACGTGCTTAACGAGTCGCATACACCCAACGGTGCATCCCAATACTGTGATGAATGCCACCTGTGTGGCGGCCTAACTGGCTACATGAGGACTCCTTGTCGAAGCGCGCGTTGTTGCCAAACCCAGATAGCAGCGAAGAATGTATAGGGCGCACGTGAAGCACGGTGCACTATGCTACTGCTGCACGGTGCGCCGCACTGTTTTTTACTCCAATAATTATGGAAAGACCCTACAACGGGATGCCTAGCTCAAATCAATGTCAGAGACATGTGCATGAATTTCACCTATACAGCACACAAATGTTTAGCGAATGTCGCCAAAGCGAAGACACTCGCCTGCAGTACTAGTCACGCTCTTCGTAGCTCTACCTAATGCCTAAGCGATCGGATATAGAGATGACCGAAAGGCCGTGTCAACGAAGTTAGCACAGCAGTGCGCGGTTATACGAACGCGAGTGCCCACTTCGTTTCGCATTTCAGCTCCGAAATTTGACTGGATGCAGATATATCTCCATGAAGCCGTGAATGCTAGCTACAGGCCAAAAGCATTCGCGGCCGCGCTGAGGACGCGAATCTGACTAGCGTGCTTCCGAATTTCCGTATGCTGCCCTAACGGACGAACGTTACGCAACCCAGCAACTCTTGCATTTCGTTTTGTACATACTTCCTGGCAGAATTCGTGCGCGACTGCAACGTCAGAGAAGACATCGCCACAGCGCTGCTGCCAGTAATTTCACGTCACAGCGCAAAATCAGAGCGCCGCATCATATGCCAAAGGACAGCTCCGCCAAAAACCACGAAGTGCAGTTTTCCCTCACACCGCAACCCCATAAATATGCACGCATAGGTGCATGCCTCTATGCCTGCTCGCGTACAGCCTGGAAGGAAAAATTAGGCACAACCGCCACCAAACGACAAACGTGTTCCCAGCGCCTCAGATTTGAAACAAAGTACTCTGGATGCATCCATGTAGTGGTATACCGTTGAGTATACACGTATCCCAATGCCCAAAAGCCCCTCCTCGCTACACACCGCAGAAGAACAAGAACAGAGCAAAGTGTAGTCCCCCTGCTTCTCATGCTGCAACCTCGCGCATCCAGACATGCAGATAAACGTCCACTACTGCTCTCCTACAGGTTGGAAATGGAGCGGCATCATAACCACGCAGAGTTCGTGAATGTGCTTGGTGTTCTACAAACTGTTATACGTGCTTTATGTGTCTGATCCACCCAAGTATACATCCCAGTTCTGCGCGTACCTTCTGGTCAAAACAGCGCGCTTTCCCAACTCCACAGGCTTCGCCATACCGTATCGGTAGGCATTCTCCAACAATATAAAAAACCCACAATACGATGCTAACATATGCAGGACCCCAAGCAGACAGCCGAACACTGCGCGTTCTTCCTATCGGCCGATGGAAGTTATTTCAACCAAACCAGACGAACCGAGAGCAGGCTCCGCTTATACGAAATGCAGGACAATGCGCCTGGCTGCAAGAGGCGTTTTATCAGGTTGTGTCCTGTTGGAAGATAAAGAAAGTCTCAATGTGATGACGAAAATGACGTATCATGGATGAGAGCAAAAAGCAGCTATACTCGCCTCCCTCTGTGATTACCTGCAGGCTCTACGGACAGGCTGCCGCAAGACGGCCTGCTCGCAAGAACGTGAGTGACTCATCAATATACTGCATCTACTCGTAAAGCTATCTAGCAACAAGTGTTTTATCGGGAAAGACAAAACACTTTGCTCTGTAGATTACGCTCCCATTTATGTTATCAAGAAGCTGTACAATATACTATAGGCTCCGCATCCTCTCGTGCAACTGCCATGCGTTTTAACATACCTCAAGTTAGGCACCCCTTCCCCTTCCCCATCTTTTGCAGAACGGCTGCAACCATAATATACTGAGTCATCAGGTCACTGCGACCGTTTCCAATGCCGTGCACTGCCGTGCAACCCAGTACCACTGCACGGCGCATCCCCCCACCGCCGCATACTATGCCAAAGAAAGGCTCCGCCCAGGACAGAATCGCTAATTCTTTTCACAATCCAACTCCATTAATATGCGTGCATGTAGGCATGCCTCCATGTCTGGTCGCCTACAGGCTGAAACGCAACAGTAGGCGTAACCGCTGCCAAACGAAGAACTTGCTCCCAGCGCCTAAGATTTGCCACCGAATGGTCTACAGGGTAAACGCCAGGCATATTGGAACCGCTGGTAGCTAATACAGTTGCCATTGTGCAACTAACATCTCGCACAGTCATACCGCGAGCACAGGCTTCGCCACAGCATCGCCAGGGATCCCTGCACGCAAACTGCATACTCCACTGCGCTCGCACAGCCATGTCCACTAGCGTTTCTCCAAAGATTCCTTGCACGCCCATTAGCATATGGATATGCCTCAAACAAGGTCACGTTGTACCCCTGCACTTGATTGGTATCTACTTTGGCACAGCGTTTCAGTCATGCAGTGGCGATTAAAGTAGGGATATATCCATATTGGATCGCGTACTTATTACGTAGCACTACGGAAGTTGCGACAAGTACTGCAGGTGAGTTTCTCTGGTTTGGCAACGCGAGCGCCCACTTGTATTCACACTGCAGCTCTGCAATTTTGAATGGATGCAGACATATCTCCAAGAAGCCGTGAATACGAGCTAAAGGGCCGAAAGCATTCGCAACCGCGGTGAGGACGGAAATCTGACTAGCGTGCTTCCGAATTGTTGTATGCTGTACTGGTCAACGCTTCTCAGCCCAGCCACTCTTGCCTTTCATTTTGTACATACTTCCTGACCAAATTTGTGCGCGACTGCGACGAAGGCACTGCCACACCGCAGCTGTGGGCGTGCGCACACAAACTGCATACCTCAGCGACTCTCTGGCCTGACGTCCCCCTCACCTCCCGCCGAAATACGGCGGTAATGCGTATACTCGTATAGGCAGACAAAAATGGGTGCGAGCGCAAATCGGATTCTCTGATACGCGCGTGAATTGCATCAACTCAAGGCACAACATCGGCGAGCGTAAGCTGACAAGCCAGAAGCAGCAAAATGCACTATTCAGTAGGCGTAAGGTTGTGTTACCTTAGAGTTACACACAGTTTTGCTTTATTTATTGAAGCTTCCCAGGGTTTTGCTATCTGCACTGCTGCCAAACTGCCTTTCCAAATCCACAAAACACTGTTAAGGCAACATGCATACTTCCTGCTCGGCGCAGACGGGCCATGCTTAGTAGCATCATACATTTAGGTGTGCACTCACGAAATGCAGGAAACTAACTTCTCTTCAAGCGCAGTTCTCCTACTTCGCCAAAAAGCAGTACAGATGCATATCACAACATGTAAACATACGACACGCCGGAGACCCTTCTGAATATGCACGTTTACAAATTGCTAACCCCAGCAAAACTTCACTCGTTCCACTAGCCACCATCTCACAACTATCGCCTTCCCGATAGTTAACAGCAACAAGGGACTCAAAACGAACTACAGAAAACCTCAAGTGCCCAACGCTGAATTAATCCCGGTTGGCATGCAGTATTCAGTTAAGCATATACGAACACTGTATATAGAAATGCCGAAACAGAGTAAATAACACCGACACAGTCATGAACCACAGTCGCAGGGGGACCTCCGGGCTTAACATACCCCATGAACGTTGCCTGTTGTCTTGTTCTCAGCAAAGCCACTACAACCATACAGACTGGGATTGACGGTCCATCATTTAGTTGGCGCTTATGGGCTTCTATGTCACCCTTCTGGCTCGTATGGCCAAACCATGGGCGGTGGCGGATATGTCACATTTTAGCCTGGAAGTTCACTTGAAATGAGCGGCACCAAAATAGCAGGAGCCTTCCTTGTTTTTATTCATGCACCGCCATGGTTTCAATATTGTATTGAAGGAATATACAAGCTGACATGTAATCCGACGCCTAGCTGTGCAGATCGGCAACCTTGCCGGCCATATTAATAAGCATCGAACGTCTCCAGTACAGTTCATCTCGATACGCTGTGGCAAGAAAATAAGATGCGAGCGGGGTGGACTGTCAGCTAGTAGAGACCATCTAAAAAATACTATACAGACTACTCTCGTGGAACGTAGGCCTGTTGTCTCCGTTTTCCTCCCTCTAGGCAGTTTCCACGTTGAGCATCTAACGCACGACATAAGTACTAATCT
>NW_013565000.1:0-2500 GCF_000499605.1 Eimeria maxima | reverse complement strand
TTTCCTCCTCCTGCACCCCAGCTACTACTACTACTACTACTACTACTACTGCTGCTGCTGCTGCTGCTGCTGCTGCTGCAATGCTAGATCTGTGCTGCTGTTTTACTAGGGGAGGGGCCCTCTTATGGGCCTTTTGTTTCTCTAAGACTTCTCTTGATGTATTACCACAACTTATTGAAAATGTTATACTACAGGTCTGCTGCTGCTGCTGCTGCTGCTGCTGCTGTTGCTGCTGCTGCTGCTGCTGCTGATGGTGGTGGTGGTGGTGGTGGTGGTGGTGGTGGTGGTGGTGGTGGCGCTGCTGCTGATCATGATGATGGTTCTTTTGCCTGCTGCTGTTATTCCCCTAGTTGCTGCTGCTGCAGTTGCTGCTGTTCCTGCTGCTGCTGCTGCTGCTGCTAGTAATAAACCAATTAAATAAATAAATAAATAAATTATATTAATTAATTAATTAATTTATTTATTTATTTATTGTGTATACAGGAGAGAATAGGGAGTACATGTATACATATAGGGGAATATTATATATATTTATTATGTATAAATTCTTATGATTTATTATTTGCTGCTGTTTATTCAATTCTTCCTGCTGCTGCTGCTGCTGAGCTGCTGCTGCAGCAAACAGCAGATGCATTCTTACCAAGAATACAACCTCTTAAGGATGGTAAATTATTTACCTGCTGCTGCTGCTGCTGTTGCTGCTGTTGCTGCTGTTGCTGCTGCTGCTGCTGGTGTTGCGGCTGCTGCTGCTGTTGCTGCTGTTGCTGCTGCTGCTGTTGGTGGTGGTGCAGCTGTTGCTGTTGTGGTAGTGCTGCTGCTGCTGTTCTTGCTGCTGTTCCTGCTGCTGCTCCTGCTGCTATCATTAAATACCTAAATAAAATAAATATAATTAATTAATTAATTAATTAATTAATTAATTAATTAATTAATTTATTTATTTATTTATTTATTTATTGTTCTTAGTATTAGATTATCCAGTAATAGTAGGAGAAGAAGAAGATTCATTTAATGATGTCTTCTTACAATTATTAGCAAAGACGCAGCAGCAGCAGCAGCAGCAGCAGCAGCAGCAGCAGCAGAAGCCATACACGAAGCAGCAGCAGCAGGAACTGCAGCAGCAGCAGCAACAAATACAATTAACACAAAGAGGATTTACTAAAGATTATAGAAGAGCAAGAACATATAGCAGCAGCAGCAGCAGCAGCAGCAGCAGCAGCAGCAGCATCAGCAGCAAATCACCTAATCTAGGTAAGAATTTTATTCATTATTCTTTTGTTGCTGCTGCTGTTGTTGCTGCTGCTGCTGTTGCTGTTGCTGCTAGTACTGTTCCGTTTGCTGCTCCATTTCCTCGATTTGCTGCTGCTCGTGCTGCTGTTGTTGTTGTTGCTGCTGCTGCTGCTTGTACTCCTCTGTTTACCTCTCCATCATTTCCTCCATTCGCTTCTGCTGCTGCTGCTGTTGCTGCTGCTGCTGCTGCTGCTGCTGCTGCTGCAGCTAAGTATGGGTCTATGGGCCGTTATTGGATTGGTGATAACAAAGTCACAAAGAAAAACATGGAGGCATTAGACCGCAGGTTAGCTACCTGCTGCTGCTGCTGCTGCTGCTGTTGCTGCTGCTGCTGCTGCTGTGGGTTGGGTGCTGCTGCTGTTGCTGTTGCTGCTGTAGGTGCTGGTGGTGGTGGTGCTGCTGGTTTTGCTGCAGCTGTTGATATTGCTGCTAGTGCTTGCAGCATTGTGAGCTGCTGCTGCATTTGCTGCTGCTGCATTTGCTGCTGCTGCTGCATTTGCTGCTGCTGCTGCATTTGCTGCTGCTGCTGCTGCTGCTGCTGTTTGTTGCAGCAAGAAGGCTCCTCCGCCGACTGTGGATATACGGGCGGCAGTAGAGCGTCGTACTTATGGTAAGTATTTACGGTGTATAGGCAGCTAAATTATATTTATTTATTTATTTATTTATTTATTTATTTATATTTATTTATTTATTTATTTATTTATTTATTTAGGTGCAGATGCAAAAGTAGATGAATCAACAGAAGAAGAAGACGAAGAAGAGACAGCAGCAGGTGCAGCAGTAGATGCAGCAGCAGCAGCAACAACAGCAGCAGGAGATATAACTAGTACATGGTTATCTTTCTTACCTAGGAGACTATTACGTGTTATGGGTATGTTTATCTATTTATTAATTAATTAATTAATTAATTAATTAATTAATTAATTTATATATTAATTAATTAATTAATTAATTAATTAATTAATTATTTTATTTATTTACTTATTAATTAATTAATGAATTAATTAATGAATTAATTAATGAATTAATTAATGAATTAATTAATTAATTATATTTATTTATTTATTTATTAATTTATTTATTTATTATTTATTTATTTATTTATTTATTTATTTATTTATTTATTTATTTATTAATTTATTTATTTATTTATTTATTTATTAATTTATTTATTTATTTATTTATTAATTTATTTATTTATTTATTTATTTAT